>NC_058081.1:107629124-107929213 GCF_014858855.1 Bufo gargarizans | reverse complement strand
TATGTATCTGTTCAGCGACCATGAGGGCTCATGAGCCCCCTGGGCATTGACCTACCGGGCAATTTCCCTGTAGGGTCTATGGTCAATCGGCCCCAGTGCCCTGTGATTCCCCATTGTAATATGATCTGTCAGATTTTTGTCAGGGAGCCTGGCATTTTACCAAACAAAATATTTTGTCTTATTTTCTAATGGAATCTCTGATGGTGGCTCCTGAGCTTCTGACGCAGATGTGAACAAAGCCTAACAGTATTTGCATATTAAAGACCATTAGCAATAATTGTTCCAACATTAACAACATCTTATTTTCATCTTATTATTATGTACATGATCTATAATGCGTTTTCATATCTAACCTCTGATGTGCAGCAATAACACATCTCTTGTTAGGATTATAGTAATAGACAAGGCTTTTTTTCAGGACTCATTTCACATTTAATATCACCAACCCAATTCTTTTCAAGCTCACCTGTGACACTTACTCTTCAGCTCTCCTGGCTTCTTGGTTAGCTATTCTGGGTGCCAGGCCACTCACTTTCCAGCTCTCCAGCTGTGAGAGCTTTGCCTAATCCTTTGCCTGGATTCGCCTACACCCAACTGAGAAGTTTTGGAGGTGTTAATCATCACATATTCTATGTGTCAGACCACTATTATCAAGCTCTCTGATTGTATAAAGGTCTCAGAACAACTCATTTCCCAGGTCTACAGGTGTGGAAGCTCTCGTCACCAGCGCTTCTATCCCCAAGGCCAATTATTCCACAGGTCTACAGCTGTGGAGGCTCTACTCACCAGGTCTTCTACTTGCCATATCTCTTTTTTTGTAGCTATCAAAATGCGGGATTCTTCCTAACTAGTTCTTGTTCCAGACCTTTCATTCTTCAGGTCTACATTTATGAGAGTGCATTTCACATGTTCTTTAATGTCCCAGGCAACTCATTCCTTAGTTCTAAAGCTCTCATCATCTACTATTTCATTTGCCTGACCACTTATTCCCATGCTCCCAAGTTTTGAGATGTACCTCATCACATCTTCTTTGTGCCATAGTCCTTCCCTAGGTCTTCAGATATGGAGGCTCTCCTCATCAACCTCTGTAGTGTAAAACCACTCGTTCACAAGCACTTCTCACTGTTATCTTTAAAGGGAACCTGTCATCAACTTTACGCTGCCCATACTAATGACAGACTAAAGTAGAGACAGGTGAGTTGATTTCAGCGGTCTGTCATTTATAACTGAAAAGTAAGTGGTTCCAGAGAACCAACATCACAACCATTGCAGACTGGGCCTGGAAAAGAGTCATGACCACCTGAGAAGAGTCACGGTTATTCATAAATTCCTGCTCTCCCTGCCCACCTTATGATGACTGACAGTCTTCTACCTAGTTTTCTCCCTTTCTCTCTAGGAGAGAACTATCAATGATCAGCGGATGGACGGGGTGAGCAGGAGATTATTTATAACCAGGACTCTTCTCAAGTAGATTTGACTTTTTTCAAACCCTGGGCTGAAATGATTATGATGCTGGTTCTTGGCAACCACTGACTTTTAGCTCATAAATGACACACCGCTGAAATCAGCATTTCGGTCACTATTTTATGCTGCCCACAGTGAGGTCAGCATAAAGTTGATGACAGGTTCCCTTTAAGATACAGATATCCCAACTACCAATGTAACCTTTTTGGAAATATGGATAGTGCAGCTGTTTATCTGTTACTGGTTTCTGGACCATTCTTAGATTCCTTGTGTTGATATATAGTTTGATTTCATGCATTCAGTAACTTAGCTGGACTTTCCTGACCAATATGATGTTATGTATACTATTTCATAAAGAGTTAATATAGATGCATCGATATAAAATAATGTTTGATCCTCTTCCATCCAGCTGAAGCCTTTCCTTACCAGAGGTGGGAGTTCGGCCTCTCTGCACAACAGCACCATTCGCAGTACCATATTTCAGCTCATGATCCATACCCTGGACCCTTTGGGGGAAGGTAAGACAACTCTTTATGACCATTATGATTATTGCATCCATTGGACTTGGATAACATGGATAATTTTATGCACCATTACTGATTTGATTTATTAGACTCCAGGAAGATCATGACTTGATACTGGGCTTTTTGTTTCCTGTCATTTGGTTTTGTGTGAATGTGATTCCAACAATTCTAGGTTATTTAAATCTAGCCATTTCTCTGTCTGCTTTGCTTGTAGCTTTGCTTTTTCCCTGCTGATCTGCTCTGCTGCTCTGCAGTTCTTTTTACTCTGGTCTCACCCCTGCAATTACTTATTACAGCTTCCATTGTAAAACCTAGGCTTTCTTTCAAGGGGTCTACCATGTGTGAATTTCCTTTTGTACATATATAGATCACTTCTGAGCCCTTAGACAAGTATACAATGCTTTGTGTGGGCATCTTTTTTTGTTCGGACTGTTTTTATTAGTGTTTCAGAAGCATATTAATAGCACATGAACATAAAGTAGATAAACATATATAAATGATGAATATAACATCAAGAAGAACAAGTGCATAACACTAGTGTTTGAAAAGCATAAAATGGGCATAGGTTGGAAGAGATCCTGGGGGGAGTAAAAGAGAGAGTCACATGGTCAAAATCATACTTGTTGGTGGTGATATGTACCAATAAATGCCAATTAGATATATAATTCATATATATATAGTAGACATATACACTCACCTAAAGAATTATTAGGAACACCATACTAATACGGTGTTGGACCCCCTTTTGCCTTCAGAACTGCCTTAATTCTACGTGGCATTGATTCAACAAGGTGCTGATAGCATTCTTTAGAAATGTTGGCCCATATTGATAGGATAGCATCTTGCAGTTGATAGAGATTTGAGGGATGCACATCCAGGGCACGAAGCTCCCGTTCCACCACATCCCAAAGATGCTCTATTGGGTTGAGATCTGGTGACTGTGGGGGCCATTTTAGTACAGTGAACTCATTGTCATGTTCAAGAAACCAATTTGAAATGATTCGAGCTTTGTGACATGGTGCATTATCCTGCTGGAAGTAGCCATCAGAGGATGGGTACATGGTGGTCATGAAGGGATGGACATGGTCAGAAACAATGCTCAGGTAGCCCGTGGCATTTAAACGATGGCCAATTGGCACTAAGGGGCCTAAAGTGTGCCCAGAAAACATCCTCCACACCATTACACCACCAGCCTGCACAGTGGTAACAAGGCATGATGGATACATGTTCTCATTCTGTTTACGCCAAATTCGGACTCTACCATTTGAATGTCTCAACAGAAATCGAGACTCATCAGACCAGGCAACATTTTTCCAGTCTTCAACAGTCCAATTTTGGTGAGCTCGTGCAAATTGTAGCCTCTTTTTCCTATTTGTAGTGGAGATGAGTGGTACCCGGTGGGGTCTTCTGCTGTTGTAGCCCACCTTTCTTTCCCATTCTGACATTCAGTTTGGAGTTCAGGAGATTGTCTTGACCAGGACCACAACCCTACATGCATTGAAGCAACTGCCATGTGATTGGTTGTCTAGATCAGTGTTTCCCAACCAGTGTGCCTCCAGCTGTTGCAAAACTACAACTCCCAGCATGCCCAGACAGCATTTGGTTGTGCGGGCATGCTGGGAGTTGTAGTTTTGTAACAGCTGGAGGCACACTGGTTGGGAAACACTGGTCTAGATAATCGCATTAATGAGAAATAGAACAGGTGTTCCTAATAATTCTTTAGGTGAGTGTATAATACAGAAGGAAACAGAAAAAATAAACCATAAGTTGGGGGGGGGGGGGGGGGTGAACGCCACAGCCAGTGAATTCACTTTTACAGATTTGCCTGGGTCAGGGCGACCATGTCTTAAGGTAGACTCCATGTTTCCAATTTTCACAGCTGGATATCTGAAACTCACAAATATGATGTATTTTAGCTATCCAGCATGTCAACAGGGATGGTTGATCTTGCAGCCAATATAAAGGGATTAGGCATTTGGCAGTTTCTATCATGTAAGGTAATAAATTTGGACGGTCTAGATAGTGAATAGAATGTGCTGGGATTTGCTAAGGCTATCATTGCGAGGGTGATTGTGAAATTCATCTTAGTCACTGTCTGTATAGAAGCCTCTACTTGTTTCCAGAAAGGCGTTAACTGAGGACAAAATCACCAGATATGATGATGATATGTACCATTTCCAGAAGAGCATCTCCAGCGCATTTTAGAGAGTGATAAATGGTGTGTAAAAAAATTCAGGCATTTTTGTGTCACCTAGTTTACAGTTCATAATGGTTTTCCTGTAACAAGATACTGGAAGAGAAGCCATGGGAGTGCTTAGTACGTTTTGGCCTCCGTCTCCATCAGGGTAGTCCCCAATTCCTGTTCCCAAGATAGCAAAAAGGTTGGGCAAGAAGATTTAACTACTGGGTGGAGAAGCTGGTGTTATACCTTTATATAGGCCTATCAGGATAATAATGTGGCTGTCATATTATTAGCCAAATTCTACTAATCTACTATTATACTAGCAGATACCGTCTTTCCTCATAGCAGCAGTAAACTCACAATGGAACCTATCTACATAGAAGTTTTATTTCTCTGTGCTGACTGCTACAGAAGGACAATGTTTTGTATTTAATCTTCAATGGCATAGTATTGCCAAAATGAAAATGAAATAAATCATTTTCTATGAATATTGAGTTAAAAATGACCCCTAATGGAAGTGTCTCTTTAAGTACTATCTATGTCAATGATGACATACACTAAAGGATTAAAGAGGTTTCTGAGGAACAACAAATGCTCTAAAATAATGGATAAAAACAGTACCCATCTCTTCAATCCTACGCCGCTCGATTGATGATGGCAGGAGAATGGCGTGTGACCGCTGAGACTACTGCTTGGCTGCAGCAGTCATGTATCTGTAAGGCATGTTATCACTGGCAGCTTATAAACCAATATAACCTACACAGAAATGCCAGACCGCTTATGCTGATTAAATACTTTATTACAAAAAAATCACACAAATGTCACAATAGAGTACGTACATGATTAAAAGAATTGGTACAGGAGATAAAACCGACGACATCACTGGAGGAAACATACAGTGGACGCAAGTCCCATTGATCCTAACATGGCTATTTGTTTAAAGTGCATATATGATGTACAATTGAGCAAAGGACATAGGACAATTACCCATACTGTGTCTCCTCCAGGATGGCGCCAACCCCAACGCGGCGTACCTTCGTTTTATCTCCTGTACCAATTCTTTTAATCATGTACATATTCTATTGTGACATTTATTGTGAATTTTTGCAATAAAGTATTTAATCAGCATAAGCGGTCTGGCATTTCTGTGTAGGTTATATAGATTAATAGTAGTGTTGCCATAGGCTTCCATTACTGGAAAGTAATCATCCCATGGTTGGGGTATTTATCGGATGTTAAGCTTATAAACCAAGATCGGCCGGTCACTGCAGGACCTTCTGTTACAGTGATGGGTTGTGTTAATGGGGGTCTGACACTTTGTAAAAAGAAGGAGCAGCAAGTGATCTTTAAAAAGAACCCACAGCACTCATCTCCTAAATGATAAAAGCTTTGACATTTTTGAACACATCTACAAATCATCTATAAATCCCAGAGTCTATGTATGAATTCTCATATAAGGATTTATTTCTTATGACAACTTTTTATATTTTCTTACTGAATGCATGCTCACGGTGTATCTGTATCTCTGTTGCGCTTCTGTCCTGCAATGGCCTACTTGCTGTAAATGGATTATCTCCTTGGCGTTCAAGTATAGTTTAAAAGAGATTGAAGCTAAGTAGATAAATTGTTATTATGTTAGTGTGCCGGGGTTTGGAGGGGAAGTGAGAAGCAGGCAGATGGTCACCAGTGATACATATATATGCAGAAAGAGTATAAATAGGTATAAAAAGGTAACAATTCTTTCCACGTAAATTTTGCATAAGTGAAATATTATAAAGATACAGGAGATAGTTACCTACTCTAGAGCAATAACCAAAAGGACTGATAGAACAGATAGCAAGCCTTCGAAATTGCTTTAACCCCATGCTGATCTGATCTGTGTAGCTGTACTATGGTGACAAGGTAAGGGTACTGTTCAAAGATCTTTGTGTTCTGAGTCTGAGAGAAAGTGTGGTAGCCAGGATGCCTTTCTGAAAAAGGCTATTAAAACAGACCCCCTGAATTGTGTAGGGACTGTTGGTCCCTGAAAACGAACAAATAGGGCATGTCCTTTTTTTTATGGCTGTTATTCACAACCAGTTAAAAAAATGACTGTGTGAATAGAACTATAGACTGCAATGGTTTTAAAAATGGCCATCTGACGGCCGTTGAAAAGAGTCCATCACATGGCCGTTTTTCCATGTCATGTGAATGTACCCTAAGGGCTACTTTCCTGGTGGTCTAAAGCAGTGAAGGGTTTAATGCTTGTTTCCTTGGTGGTTTAGGCCAGTGAATGTGTTAATGGCTGATTCCCTGGTGATCTAGGGAAGTGGAGAGTTAGCTGGTTTTCTAGTGGTTTTAGGTAGTAAAGGGGCAATACCTGATGTTCATCAGTGGTTTCCTCCTCCCCAGGTTCCTGAAGTGTCTGATGTCTACTGTGTCATTATCAGGAAGTAGAGCAGGATCTGCTTATCACATTCAGCTTCCCCTTCACTCCCTGCTGAACACTCTGATCACCCAATGTAGCGGGTTGAACACAGCCAGCCTTCATTTTGTACAGGATTTTAACGCTATTAACACTATTAGCCTATCCTACTCATAGTTACATAGTTAATTTGGCTGAAAAAAAGAGATAAGTCCATAAAGTTCAAACAAGGGATGTGAATGAAAGGACAGTGGGTGGAAAATCAGAATTCTACACTTTTACATAAGAGTTAATTGATTTATGTTCTTAAAGAATATCTAAGCCTCCTTTGAAGCCATCACATGTTCCTGCTGTCCATGGATTCACAGTTCTTATGGTGAAGAACTCTTGTTGTCTCTGGAGATTGAAACTTTTTTTCTCTAGACATAGGTAGTGCCCCTACCTAAGGTTATTTTACATGGAACAACCATTCAGCATATATTTTGTATTGGGCCAATTATATATGTATATTAGATGCTTCTACAAACAATTAAATAAATGTAATTATTTTGATCTTTCCTCATAACTAAAGCTGGATTTACATGGGCCGACTGAGCGGCTGATTGTTGGGAAGGAAGCGTTTCTTCCCGACAGTCGGCTGCTCGTTCAGTGTAGGAGACCACGTATTGACATGCAGTGATCTCCTTCACTGTATGAGGACAGGTGATGGCTATAGCGATCCCTCGTCCTTATACAGAATTATGGCTTCTGAACAGCAGATCTCTGTTTAAACCACACGATCTGCTGCCTTGAAGCCATGATCAGTGGTGCCTGCGCGAACGTTAAGGTCATCCGATGGATGAGCTTTCACTCGTTCATCAGGTAATCTGCGGCACATTTACATGGCCAGATTGTCCGTTCCTAATAATCTGCCCGATTATCGGGCCGTGTAAATGCACCTTCATACCCTCCATGTCCCTTATCAGTCTAGTAGCTCTTCTAGCTCCAGGGTATCCTTTCCATGAACTTGCACATGGAACCGAAGTGTATAATGCAGGTGAGGCCGCAGCAATGATTTGGCAAAGTGGTAATATTACTTCCCTGTCCTACAAATTCATGTCTCTTTTAATACATGACAATATCTTGCTGACTTTAGAAGCAGCTGATTGACATTGTATGCTGTTATTTAATCTATGATCTACAAGGACACCCAAATCCTTAACTACACGTCACTCTCCCAGTGTTACTCCCCTAGGACATGCAGCATGTTGCATATAGATTATTACTACCCAGATGCATAACTTTACATTTATCTAAGTGGATGTACAAACACTCAGATTGTAAGTGTTGAACAACTTCCATAGACTACACTCTACTACACAGCTTGGTGTCATGTGCCTAAACTTTCACTTGTGAGATTTTTAGCTGAAAAAAAACTGCCAGACTCCCTGTATTGATAAGGCTATTTTCACACTAGCGCAAGGGATCTGGAAGGCTGAAGCTTGAAAGTCTTCGTCCTGCCCTGTTAAATGGGTTGTCTGGGTTCAGAGGTCAACCTGGACTTGAGCTCCTCTTCACACATTTAGACTGTATCAGTGGAAAAGCGGAGCATTTCTTGCTCTGACGCTCCCCTTTGCTCTGTGTTGCATAGGCTATTTGTTTACTGCTGTTAAAGTACCCGGCTTTTTTTCAGTATGCTAGGTGGAGGCTTTCGCCTAGCAGTGATCCCTATGACATCACCAACACTAATGTTTGGTCTTTAGCGCTGCTCTAGCCTGTGAAACAGCCTACAGCAGTGCTAAAAACTGCCCGTTTGTGCCGGTAACATCACAGGCTCACTGTTAGGCATAAGCCTCCGCCTAGCATGCCCAAAGCCCTTGTCCTGCGCTATGTTGTGCATGGTAAGGGGGAGCATCGGAGCTAGAAATGCTCAGATGCCCCACTCATATAGACTAATTGTGTGAACAGGAGCTTATGTCTGGGTTCAGCTCTGAACCAGGACAAATCCTTTAACTATAACTATAGATCTGTCTGCAACTTGGCAAATATGCCAAGAATCGTCTGGAAGAAAAGCGCTGCGCACAGCAGCCTGCCGGATCCTTAGCGCTAGTGTGAAACTAGCCTAACAGCCACAAAGCCCTTATCTCTATGCTAACTTTACCACAGTCTTCCACCTTACCAATCACCCTGATTATCCCAGATTATGAGGTTAAAAGGACAATCTTTCAAGCTGTGTGGTCAGATGGACTGTAAAAACTGTTCAATACAAGGATGTCTGGGGTTTATCGATTGAAGCTGAAGATACAGTATATGATGCAGCAGCATTACCTATCCTAGCATTCATAAGGTGATCTAGGAGAAATGTCCTAGTCTATATCTGCATACCTCTCATGTTGCTTCTGACACCTCAGACCAATATCTTACAAATTCATGTTTCTGTAAAGTCTGTCAATCTGTGGAATAGTCACCTGGTGACTGGTTTTAGGAGAAATAGCTGATTACTTCATGAAAGGCCCTGATGATTTCTTGAAATAAAATAACCTCAGTGCTTACAGTATGTAAATGTACAGAATCCCCATTTGAATGAGGATTCAGCTCGATCACCAATTGGAGTCAGGACTCAATTGTTTCATGCCCTGCTATGTTTTTGTTGTTGCATCAAAAGGGAGTTCAGAATTTTAAGATTCTTACCACATCAACGCCCTTTTACTGGTTGGACTTGATGTACATACCATATATCTTTTTATCAAATGTACTGTGTACCAGAGTCCTTGTCTTTTCTACATATCTTGATAGACAAGATCAATCATATACAACTTCTGCCTTATAAAGTTCTTCACATGTATTATCTCAAACGGAATAACCTGACACAGAAAGAAAACGCCGCATACAAGCAGTATGATATGGTTGTGTTATGGAGGTACTCTGACTAGTACAATCCAGGTGCACCATTTGCATCACTAGGGCTTACATCAGAGAAATTTAACGTGTAGGGTGTATTCACATAGTATTTTCAGTGTCCACTTGGAGTATGCACCGACATAGGACCCCATTCACCCGCTAAATGTCAAATGAGTGTCGTTTTGGCATTCATCGGGCTGTTATATGTTGGCATACCCTTTTTGAAATGTATGGTATAATGTAATAGAGTACATCCAGTGAAAAGTTTACTTTTTTAAAATATGGCAGCTTATGGGTGGGATATGTCACTGGATGCCTATTGTCGTTCATCAGAGGCATCCATTGGAGTTATATGTTGGGAAATCCTCCCAATGTATACCTCCAATGTACACTGCAAATACAGTGTAAATAGACCCTTTTAGAGTAACTTCATGACTGAGGCCCAAGAACATTGGAACTTTTGTGGCTCCAAGAATGTGGTTTTCTGACCTCAGCTAATATAGAAAGAGGGGCACATTTATTAAGAACAGCGTTTCAGACGCTGGTCTTAATAAACCCCTATAGCTGGTGGTGGATCCGCCTCTCCACAACTTCGGCGCTTCTGAGCTGTCTTACATTTAAACCATTTTCCACACCTAAAACAGGTGTAGAAAATGGAGAATAAGACGGGCCTGTCAGCCCATCCCCTTCCCCATCCACAGAACGCCCACAATAAATCTTACCAAATGTATTTCATCTGACTTCCATTGAAAAAGTAGATGATGAATAAGATACTTGCTTGATGGATTATCCTGTGGATTATTTCCAGTTCATTACAAAGTACACATCTTTAGGAATATTAAGAACATGTAGCTGTTGCCTGCACTCACCTTGGTTCAGTATTAGGTGACAAGCCCCCTATGTCTCTACTTTCTAGTTGCTGAAGACCCCCTGGTCTTATGACCTTCAGGTTCTACTCACCGACCTTTCCTCTGTGTCGCTCATGTTAGATGTATTACTGACCAGATTAACCAGAATCTCGTCAAACCTGGACAGCAGCCAGTAGCCCTGAGCCTGATCTGTTTAATCCTGATACCCACGTGGCTTCTATCCTTCTTCTTACTGCCAATATTTCTATGATTTTGTAGCTGCAGGTTGTTAGGTTCACAGAGAAATATACACCTCTACCGAGGAGACCTGGTACCCTATATGGGTGAAGTATTGGGAACCCTACACTTTACACCTACAGGAGGTTTTATGACATCCCATTTAAAATCCATAGTATTGATTATGAGTTGGCCCTCCCTTTGCAACTAAAACAACTTCCACAACTTTCTACACGATTTTGGAGTGTGTCTGTGTGAATATTTACCCCTTTATCCAGATGAGCATTTTTGAGGTCAGACACTGATGTTGGTTGAGAGGACCTGGCTCACAATCTCCATTGTAGTCCATCCCAAAGGTATTCAATGTTGTTGAGGTCAGAGCTCTGTGCCGGCATGTCAAGTTCTTTCACACCAAACTCACTCAACCATGCCTTTATGGGCCTTGCTTTTTGCACTGGGCAGGCAGGCAGGTAATGTTCTCCTAGCACTCGTCAAACCCAGACTAGTCCAGCAGGCTTCCAGATAGAGAAGTGTGATTTGTCACTCCAAACATATACAACTGCTCCAGAGTCCAGTGGCACCATGCTTTACACCACTTCATCTGATGCTTGGCATTGTGCTTTGTGATTTAAGGCTTGCATTCATCTGTTTGGCCATAAAACCCATGCCATAAAGCTCCCCACACAGGTTTTGGGTTTTGTGCTGATATTAATGCTAGAGGAGGTTGTGAACGCTGAGTCAGCAGAGCGTTGGTGATTTTCATGCACTATGCGCTTCAGCATTTGGCAACCCTGCTCTATAACTATATGTGGTCTCCACTTTGTGGCTAAGTTTCTCTTGTTCCTAACTGCTTCCGCTTTGCAATAATACCACTGGTGATTGTGGAATATCTAGGAAAACATTTGAACTGACTTGTTGCAATGGTGGCATCCTGAATTCAGTGATTAAGAGCTGTGTCCCAAAACTTGTGTCCAAATAGTGTACCTTTCATGCATGAGACCTTTTATCCTGCACACACTTCTGTCTGTTGTTCTGTCAAATAGAGTCCTTAGGGTATATTCATACACAAAAAGTTCTGCAACTGCTCTACACATGTCATAGGCCCCAGAGCAAAAATTTGTATGCCTACCTTTCAATGAGCTCATGTAAACTTTTTAAAGTTTTTTTTATTAAGTGGAAGAAGTTTTAATTATAAAAATTTCATGCTCCCTCTCACCCACTTTACCCAAATTGTGTGTTGGAAAAAGTGGAACAGGTGCTTCATAAATATGCCACTCATTCGGAACACTATGGGGGTCATTTATTAAGACCAGCGTTTTAGACGCTGGTCTTGAAGAGGACCTTTCACCTGGAAAAACATTGTGAACTAAGTATCCTGACATATACAGCGGCGCCCAGGGATCTCACTGCACTTACTATTATCCCTGGGCGCCGCTCCGTTCTCCCGTTATGTCCTCCGGTATCCTCGCTCAGTAAGTTATAGTAGGCGGAGACTGCCCTTGTCCTGCTGGGCATCTCCTCCTCCTAGGCTGTAGCGCTGGCCAATCACAGTGCACAGCTCACAGCCTGGGAGGTTTTTTTCTCCCAGGCTGTGAGCTCTGCTCTGCGATTGGCCAGCACTACAGCATGGGGGAAGGAGACGCCCAGCAGAACAAGGGCAGTCTCCGCCTACTATAACTTACTGAGCGAAGATACCGGAGGACATAACGGGAGAACGGAGCGGCGCCCAGGGGTAATAGTAAGGGCAGTGAGATCTCTGAGCGCCGCTGTATATGTCAGGATACTTAGTTCACAATGTCTTTCCAGGTGAAAGGTCCTCTTTAAGAACCCTGTGCGCTGGCGGTGGATCCGCTGAAGTTCTGAAGAGGCGAAGAGAAAGATTGGTCTTTAATGCTATGGGGTGATTTATTAAGACCGGCATTTTAGACGCCGGTCTTAATAAGCCCTTGAGCTGGCAGCCTGTACATAACTTTGACGGATCCACCGCCGGTCTAATTCTATGCCAGCTTACTTGCTGGCTTACATTTAGACCATTTTCTACGCCTAAAATATACGACTTTTCCTTGCTAGTAAAGGGGCCCACGCCATGTCTCTTTACTAGCAGGGAAAAGTTGCAGATTGCGGTGCAAATAACCTTTGCGCCACAATCTGCACCAGAAATACGCCAAAAATAGTCAAATTTATGTTAGCAAATGACCCCCTATATATGTGGGTACATGAGGAATAACTCTATATCTGGCTAGTATATGACCTGTATTCTGCTGTTTTCACAAGTCTCTCTGCAGGCTATATATCTGTCAGTTTATCCTGAACTAGTGACTAGCTGCTATGATGTCTCCAATACACACCACACACACAGAAGTGAAGAGCCTGCTTCTCTGTCTTTTCAAAGCACATCCTCAAAAACATCAGCATGGCGGACATTGTGCAGGACTACTGAGCAGTATAGCTGTGAAACCAGCATTGGAAAACGTACTAGAGTCAGCAGCATATACCTCTGTTTCCTTCCAGTAGCGGTATATGGGCAGCATGAAACCTGATTCCTCAGTGAGTTGCTAGTTCATCTCTACTCTCAAGATGGATTTTAACTATGAATTTAGGGTGACTGATTTCAGTTCAGTACTGTTGATTTATGCAAAGTTTGTTGAAAGAACAGTGACTGTTGTATTTTTTTTGTATGTTAAGGTAATATTTTCTAGAGAGAATTATCAAGGTATGGCAAATATAAAATGTTTTACTCCCTGCATTGAATTAACTCAATTAACAAAACGTGCATATCCTAGAATACTGCTGCTGTAAAGTTTTGAGGAGCATTAAAGACGTTCTAGATCACTGTCTTGATTACATAGCCATCTGCTGTAGAAATCTAAACTCAGCTTTGCTGTGATTTACGACTGACATTTATTGACTGAGAGCACTTTCCTAATTACTTACGTTGATGGTTTATGATATCTATGCATTTTTTTGACTATTGACAGAATATTGTATGTGACAGACATGGCTACTTAAAGGTGCCCATACACATTAGATAACTGATGGCCAACTGCTTGCTCAGAGAAATACACACTCAGAGAAATACTGATAGAGACTTCTTTCTCCTCCACGCACCTATGGCAGTGGGACTTATATTCCAAAGAACTCCAATTGAGTGGTCCTTATTTCCCCTGATTTCTGCTGTTGGGGGAGAGTTGAGAGGCCCCATATTGTTTTGGTCAACATTTATCTGATGTGTATGGCCACCATTAGGTTTGTATGTCATCAAGTTCTCCTATTCATACTTTAGCTACAGGGAGCATGTGGAAAAGAGACCCCTCTAATTTACTAGGTAAAAGTCAGTCTGGTTCGGTTGGTGTAAAGGTTTTAGAACCTATGTACATGCCTGTAGACAATGATACAATGCTCTCCATTGTTCTCAATTCTCCAATCTGAGAGCAGTTTGCCATTACAAATTGCCAGGATAATTGACAATCTTTAATTTCATTACTTCCTGTCATCCCTTTCCGATCAATCCCTGGAGGTCTTACCCACATTTCATTCTGAACCCCATCCCCTCCCTACTACCTCAATTCTTAGGTCTCTACCACATGTTTATAGTGGATCTTCCAACTTCTGACAGCTTCTCTCCTGACTCCTACCCTCACTTATCATTCTTTATAAGACTTAAATTGCACTTTCCTCCCTGTGTACCACCCTGGGCTGTTGTCTCCTCTGCCTACTGCTTGTCCTGCCTATTGTTCTCTAGCATGCCAGTTCCGATAATATGCTTCACCTTGCCATTCGCTGCAGACTCTGCTCTCAGAAAAGTTAGTTTTTCTGATTTGTATATGTAACATATGTATGCAGAAGAGGCAAATATATCGATAAAAGATTTCTATAGACTATGTAGTTGTTAACCAAAGGACAGCTAAATGTGTTGTGGGGCCATTTTTTATTACACCCCTATAGGCATCTGTGCAATGCATACACCGTACAGCCATAACATTAAAAACCACTGATGGGAGAAGCAAATAAACAGAAAGTCCTTGATGTGTTGGAAGTAGGAAAGGCAGTCGTAAGGTTAGATGACTGGGCCTGCTACTCCAAAACGGCAGGTCTTGTGAGGTGTCCCTGGTATGCCGTGGTTAGGAGCTATCCAAAGTAGTCCAAGAAAGTAGAGACTGTGAACCGACGACAGGGAAAGGGGCGCCCAAATGTCATTGAAGCAGAAGGGAAGTGAAGACTAGCCTAGACTACTGTTGCACAAACTGCCGAAAAAGTTAGTGCTGACTATGATAGAAAGAAGTCAGAACACACAGGGCATCACAGCTTGCTGCATAGTTGGAGACAGGACAGATAGCCCGTGGTGACCCCATACACCGCTGAAAACACCTATTTAGGAACATGAAACTCAGAACTGGACCATGAAAGACAGTAGCCTGCTCTGATGAATCCATTCTCATTAACATCACTTGAGGGACCAGGTGTTTGTCTCACTCCTGGGTAAAACATGGCACCAGGCTGCACCATGGGAAGAAGACAAGCCAACAGAGGCAGTGTCATGTTCTGGCATTCATCTGGGTTACATTGACACGTACCACCTACCTAATTATTGTACAGGCCAAGTACATCTTTTTGTGGTAGTGGTAATAACTAATGTCAGCGGCCTCATCCAGCAGGATAATGCGCCTGCCATACTGAACAAATTGTTCAGGAATGGATTGAGGAAGATGACAACAAGTTCAAGGTCATGTCTTGGCCTCCAAATTCTGCAGATCTCAATCAAATCAAGCGTTGGTGGGATGTGCTAGAAAAACAACATCCATGGAGGCTCCACCTCGTAACTTACAGGATCTGCTGCCTGTGTATTGATGCTAGATACCACAAGACACCTCAAGTGATCTAGTGTAGTCATCCAACCTTTAATGGGTCAGAGTTGTTTTGGCTACATAAAGAAGACCTAGCCTATATTAGGCAGATGGGTTTAATGTCATGGCTGGTCAGTGTATCTGTGCATGCATTGCCTACAGGACTATAACTATGTATTATCTCGCAGTGAGAAAGTATTTGTGCGCACTGAATGAGTGAACAGTAAGTTGCTTTTCTCCTTTGCAGCAAAATTTAAAGACAAGGCTGAAATCATGAACAACATGGCCAAGGCCAAGGTAGATTCAGAGGGGAAAAAAGGACTGAATACCAAAGGTGAGAAAAGTAGGCTCAGACACTGTTCATCTTCCTGACACTGGACTGATCAGGGCCTAGGTGTATCTCTCAGCCCAGATTACAGTATTATTAGAGTTATTCTACAAGCGGTTCAGTATAGGCATGCTTATAGATATCCCAAATCTTTAAAGCAGCAGTATTAGATGCACTAATCTCCAGTCCTAGCACTCGGCTGAAGTCTTATGTATGTGTTGGATCTATCTTCAGTATCCTGGTCTAGCACTTTGCTTCCTGGTGTTTTGGTGGTGTCTGTTGGATTGATGAATTGTCTCTTGGTTGCATTCTTCCACTTCTCTTAGAGCAGTCATTTATTAATATGAGTGTGTAATAAAACATGTATCTTTAGGAAAGGTAGGGTAATCCTACACCTAATCAAAGGAATATGTGTGGTGTCCTCCCCTATAATGCACTATACAAGTAATGTGGGCACCTTCTGATGGTGGATCCGTTCAGCATGGTTTGTTTTGGTCTTATTATAGGATAGAGAGGATTTACTAAAACCAGTGAATGGTTAGGCAGCATTACTTACTATAAGTGGCCTAAATACACAATGAGCTCTTGTATATCAAGATTTTGTCAGTTTACCCAGTTTACCTTGCAAATTATATCTATAGGTCACATCGTTGAGGTGGCTATTTCATGAACAGATATATAAAAAACTACAACCTATCAGTTCAATGGCATATTGGAGGTTTTGTATATTTAAGCTTTATTCATGCTAATATTGCTGGTTCATTCACCTGCATCAATAGCCGAATTGAAAGAAAATGGCTGCTTAAAGGTCATTTCTTTGTGTGTCCCACATTCCCTAATTTTTCCTGCTTGGCTTGCATCACATAATAGATAATATGGGCAATGCCTATGATTCATGTGAGGAAGAATATACACAATTATCTACACAGTCGAGTCACATCATTATGATCCCTTCCTACTTTCGATGTTGGCAGTGTGTAGCTCATGAATGTAGTCCCTTGCTGTGAGCTGGCTTTGTGTCTGCACACATATTCCATGTTGCTGTCATGGGTAAAAGGGGGGATTTATCAGAGTTGCAATAGGATCAATCATTATTGGACTTGGGGCCTAAGGTGGCAGTATTTCTGAAACTGTGCAGTTAGTGAACTGTTTGTGTGCTGCTGTGATGAAAGTGTATTGTGAGTGGACAAGTGGCACCATTGTGAATAAGCAACATGGAAACTGTGGAGCACCACCTGCCATTGATGTGAGAGGTGAAAATCAGCCATGAAGGTGCGTGAGGGTGGACAGACATGCTACAGTGGAGCCGATCGCCACCAAAATGAACCAAGAGGGTACCAAAAGTGTGTCTAAAACAACAGTTCAGCAAACCCTACTGCGTATGCAGCCCTGAAGCAGACAGATGCTCACTGCACCCCTGTAAACAAAGTTGCATCAGCAGAAAAGGCATCAATTTTCACGGCAGTATAGAGGACCTCCACTGATTTGCAAAAGGTTGCCTTCTCTGATGAGTCACATTTTCTGCTTCATGGAACAGAAAGACATTGGCGTGTCAGTAGAGAAACATTAGAGAACAAACTCCCTACAACCATTGCTGGAAGAACACAAGTTGGTGGTGGCAACATCATGGTGCCATCGGGAATGTTTTCATGGCATTCTCTTGGGCCACTCATCAATGTGGAAGGCACTCTCAACCAATTTGAGAGTGCAGATCAGGTACACCCTTACATGCTGATTGTCTTCCCTGGGGCAGATGAGATCTTCCAGCAAGACAGCGCAACATGTCACACGGGTACAAATGTCCGAAATTGGTTGGAAGAGCATGACCAAGACTTCCAAGTACTACCCTGGCCCCCTAATTCCCCAGACGTGAACCCAATTGAGCATCCATGAGACCACCTCGATCATCATGTTACCTCTATGGATCCTACCACGCACACCCTCCAGAAGCTGTGGGGTGCAGTCAGCATGGCTCCATATACCTGTGACATCCTCCTAGGACCTTATTGAGTCACTCCCAGCCCGTCTAGCTGCTGGCCATGTTGAACATGACGGTTACTCTGGATATTAGCTTGTGGTCATAATATTGTGACTGGACTGTGTGTGTGTGTACCTGGGTGTGTGTGTAAATATATATATATATATATATATATATATATAAAATAGGTAGTCATGTGACCATTTAGATAATTAATTTTGTTCATTATATAAGTACATAGCTTTAGCGAATAGTACACACAATGTCACAGCACCGGCATGGCGGTTTAACAGTTTCTATGTTTCTGCAGATGAGAAGGGTGAAGGAGGTGACATCCCCAACACTGTGAATGTAAAGGTGTCTCCCCCCACTGGGTCTGAACCCTCGAAGGATACAGAGGATGAAGTAGACAAGGATGACACCCAGGTAACTACATATTACCATTTTCAATATTTCTCATAAAGACACATAGCCTACATTTATGAACCCTGTCTAATAGTAAGGTATTGTAAACTTAGACAGACAGTCTTCCACTACAACAGATTTATCACATTGACTGATGTTGGATGATAAATATGTCACATCTTTAGACTGTCTAGTCTAACTTTACACCACCTATTTGTTGGCTTAGTTTACTGCACAAAAATGCACCAAAATGTTGTTGCACTTTATGGCGCATGGTGTCACATATAAACCACGCCCCATTTCCTACAGAGCCACACCTACTTTCCACTAAGCCATTCCCCTTGTCAGACGAGTTTGAAAAAGTATTTATTACAGTATTCAAAATGCTCTTTTCACCACATTTATTAACAATTTTAGACACTTTTCTACACTTGTTTTACGACAAGGAAGCGTGTCTTAGTCGAAGGGTCGTGGCTATAGCAGAAAGGGGCATGTCTTTTTCAGTAATTCAATTCAAAAAGTAAAACTCATATATTATATAGATTCATTAGACACAGAGTGATCTCTTTAAATCATTCATTGCTTTTATTGTTGATGATTATGGCTTACTGCTAATGAAAACCCAAAAGTCAGTATCTCTGAAAATTATTTTGCAAACGTTCACTATTGTAGACTCATGGTGTCACACTCTAATCAGCTAATCAACACAAAACACCAACACAGGTTTCATAAGCCTTTGGTCCCTCTGTCTGGTTCAGTAGGGTACACAATCATGGAGAAGACACAAGGAGAATAGGCCACAAAAGGTCATTGCTGAAGAAGCTGGGTGTTCACAGAGTAATGTATCCAAGTACAGATGTAGCAGGGTTAGCACTCCAGCTCTTAACTCAAATTTCTTAACTCATTGCGTTATCTTGAGACAAAAGCCATTGAAAAGCAATTGAAGGTGCTTGCTTAGATTAGATAACATAACTCAGAAATCTCAGAAAACAGGAGTGTTAACTCTACTCCATCCGTATATTGATGATAAGTTGAGTGGAAGGAAAAAGTGTAGTAGAGCAAGGTGCACAAGCAACAAGTATAACCATAGGCTTAAATGTTTTGTAAAAAAAAAAAGCCCAATCAAGAATTTGGGGGAGATTTACAAGGAGTGGACTGTGTCTGAAGTCAGTGTTTCAAGATCCACCACACACAGATCAGGACATAGGTGTCAAGCCACTCATGACCCAAAGACAACGTCAGAAGTATCTTACCTGGGCTAAGGAGAAAAAGGAATGGACTGATAGTGTTCCAAAGTCCTGTTTTCAGATGAAAGTACATTTTTCCTTTTTATTTTGGGGAGTCTGGAGGAAGAGTGGAGGGGCAAACAATTCAAACTGCTTGAGGTCAAGTGTGAAGTTTCCTTGGTTAGTGATGGTTTGGGGAGCCATGTGTTGATCCACTGTGTTATATCAAGTCCAAAGTCAGCGCAGCCGTCTACCAGGAGATTTTAGAGCACTTCATGCTTCCTTCTGCTGTCAAGCTTTATATAGATGCTAATTTCATTTTCCAGCAGGACTTGGCACCTGCCCACACTGCCAAAAGTACCAATCCCTGGTTTAATAGCCCGGAAACTCTCCTGACCTAAACCCCATAGAGAATCTATGGGTTTTTGTCAAGAGAAAGATGAGAGACACCAAACCCAACAATGCAGACAAGCGAAAGGCCACTATCAAAGCAACCTGGGCTTCCATAATACCTCAGCAGTGCCACAGACTGCCTCAATGCCACACCGCATTGATACAGTAATTAATGCAAAAGGAGCCTGACCAAGCATTGAGTGCATAAACTGTACATACTTTTCAATAGGCCAACATTTCTATAGTAACCTCTTCAGGACACATGACGTACCGGTACGGCATGTTGTCCTGGTACTTAAGGACACATGACATCCCGGGCGGAACGAGGTGCCTGCTCAAATCGTTGAGCAGGCACCTTGGCTAAATGCAGGCACCTTGGCTAAATGCAGGCACCTTGGCTAAATCCTGTGACCCCCCCGTGTCGACGATCGCCGCAAACCGCAAGTCAATTCAGACCTGCGGTTTGCGGCTTTTTATGTTGCGAGTGGCAGTGCCATCGGGTCCCCATGGGGCTGTAGGGGAGACCCGATGGCATGGAAGGCAGCACGATGCCTAAGGAAGGCATCGCACTGCCTTCCGGTGACGAGCCTGTGAGATCCAGCCCCCTGGATCTCACAGGCCGGAAGCTGTATGAGTAATGCACACAGTATTACTCATACAGCCAATGCATTCAAATGCAGAAGTATTGGAATGCATTGTAAAGGATTAGACCCCCCAAAGTGGGACAAAAAATTAAGTGAAAAAAAAAAGTAGAAAAAATAAAGTTTTCCCCAAATAAAGTAAAAAAAAATTGGTAAAAAAGAGGGGGGGGGGGGGAAAGTTGACATATTAGGTATCGCCGCGTCCGTATCGACTGGCTCTATAAACATATAACATGACCTAAAAAAAATAAAAATAAAAACTATGCTAAATAAACAATTTTTTTGTCACCTTACATCACAAAAAGTAATACAGCAAGCGATCAAAATAGCGTATGCCCACCAAAATAGTACCAATCTAACTGTCACCTCATCCCGCAAAAATGAGCCCCTACCTGAGACAATCGAAAACTGTGGTTTAGAATATGGAGACACTAAAACATCATTTTCTTTGTTTTAAAAAAGCTGTTATTGTTTAAAAATTACATAAATAAAAAAAAGTATACATATTAGTTATCGCCGCGTCCATATCGACCGTCTCTATAAAAATATCACATGACCTAACCCCTCAGATGAACACCGTAAAAAAAAAAAAACTGTGCTAAATAAACCATTTTTTGTCACCTTACATCACAAAAAGTGTAATAGCAAACGATCAAAAAGTCATATGCACCCCAAAATAGTGCCAATCAAACCGTCATCTCATCCCGCAAAAAATGAGACCCTAGCTAAGATAATCGCCCAGAAACTGAAAAAACTATGGCTCTCAGAATATGGAGACACTAAAACATGATTTTTTATTTTTTTTTTAAATGATATTATTGTGTAAAACTTACATAAATAAATAAAAAGTATACATATTAGGTATCGCCGCGTCCGTATCAACCGTCTCTATAAAAATATCACATGACCTAACCCCTCAGATGAACACCGTAAAAAAAAAAAAAAAAAAACAACGGTGCTAAATAAACCATTTTTTGTCACCTTACATCACAAAAAGTGTAATAGCAAACGATCAAAAAGTCATATGCACCCCAAAATAGTGCCAATCAAACCGTCATCTCATCCCGCAAAAAATGAGACCCTAGCTAAGATAATCGCCCAGAAACTGAAAAAACTATGGCTCTCAGAATATGGAGACACTAAAACATGATTTTTTTTTGTTTCAAAAATGATATTATTGTGTAAAACTTACATAAATAAATAAAAAGTATACATATTAGGTATCGCCGCGTCCGTATCAACCCGCTCTATAAAAATATCACATGAACTAACCCCTCAGGTGAATACCGTAATTTTTTTTAAATAAAAACGGTGTAAAAAAAAGCCATCTTTTGTCACCTTACATCACAAAAAGTGTAATAGCAAGCGATCAAAAAGTCACACGCACCCTAAAACAGTGCCAATCAAACCGTCATCTCATCGCGCAAAAATGATACCCAAGATAATGGCCCAAAAACTGAAAAAACTATGGCTCTCAGACTATGGAAACACTAAAACATGATTTTTTTTGTTTCAATAAATAAAAAAAAGTATACATATTAGCTATCGCCGCGTCCGTGACAACCTGGTCTATAAAATACAACATGATCTAACCTGTCACATGAATGTTGTAAATACCCAAAAAATGAAAACGGTTCCAAAACAGCTATTTCTTGTTACTTTGCCTCACAAAAAGTGTAATATAGAGCAAGCAAAAATCATATGTACCCTAAAATAGTACCAACAAAACTGCCACCCTATCCCATAGTTTCTAAAATGGGGTAATGTTTGGGGAGTTTCTACTCTAGGGGTGCAAATGGGATATGGTGTCAAAAAAACTGTCCAGCAAAATCTGCCTTCCAAAAACCGTATGGCATTCCTTTCCTTCTGCGCCCTGCCGTGTGCCCGTACAGTGGTTTACGACCACATATGGGGTGTTTCTGTAAAGGGCCATAAATATTGAGTTTTGTTTGGCTGTTAACCCTTGCTTTGTAAATCGAAAAAAAATATTAAAATGGAAAATCTGCCAAAAAAGTGAAATTTTAATATTGTATCTCTATTTTCCATTAATTCTTGTTGAACACCTAAAGGGATAACAAAGTTTGTAAAATCAGTTTTGAATACCTTGAGGGGTGTAGTTTCTAGAATGGGGTAATTTTTGGGTGGTTTCTATTATGTAAGCCTCATAAAGTGACTTCAGACCTGAACTGGTCCTTGAAAAGTGGGTTTTTGAAAATTTATGAAAAATTTCAAGATTTGCTATTAAACTTCTAAGCCTTGTAACATCCCCAAAAAATAAAATGTCATTCCCAAAATGATCCAAACATGAAGTAGACATATGGGGAATGTAAAGTAATAACTATTTTTGTAGGTATTACTATGTATTATAGAAGTAGAGAAATTGAAACTTGTAAATTTGCAATTTAAAAAAAAATTGGTAAATTTTGTATTCTTTTATAAATAAAAATTAATTTTTTTGACTTCATTTTACCAGTCTCATGAAGTACAATATGTGACAAAAAAAACAATCTCAGAATGGCCTGGATAAGTCAAAGCGTTTTAAAGTTATCACCACTTAAAGTTGCTCTGGTCAGATTTGCAAAAAATGGCCTGGTCCTTAAGGTGAAATAAGGCTGTGTCCTAAAGGGGTTAAAAATCATTTTTTGAATTGAATTACAGTATTTTTTTTACCCATAAGACACACTTTTTTCCCCCAAAGTGGGGGGAAAATGTCACTGCATCTTATGGGACAAATACTAATGAGCGCTTTCATTATGGAAGTACTCATTAGTATCGGAGGACCGGGAAGTGGTGAATGCAGCGCCCCCCGGGCTCTGTACTCACCGCTTCCTGGTCCTCTGTTATCGGCTGTGTTTTGTCTGTGCACAGCGTGAGGGCGCTTTGTGACATAACGATGTGCGCATCGGTTCACAGCACAGCCAAGGGCAGGGAGAAGAAGCGCGCTGGAGATGAGAAACTGCGTTGTCCAGAGCAGGAGAGGTAAGTAGATTTTTTATTTTATGTCACCTGAGGCTGGGGGCTGGTGATATGAGGCTGGGGGCTGGTGATATGAGGCTAGGGGCTGGTGATATGAGGCTCAGGGCTGGTGATATCAGGCTGGGGGCTGATATATGGCTGGGGCTGATATGAGGCATGGGGGACTGATATAATCTCATCTGAGGTCTGAATAGGGGTCTTATTTATATTGGGGCTCTTATCTGAGGTCTGATTGCGGGTTTATTCACATTGAGGTCTGAAGTCTGATTGTGGGTCTGATCTGGGGTCTTTTTAACATTGGGGGTCTGATCTCAGATCTGATTAAGGGTCTAAAATTAATACAAATAAGTCACAGGGGCCTGATGGGATACACCCAAAGCTATTAAAAGAGCTTAGCAGTGAACTAACAAAACCATTAACAGATTTATTTAACCAATCACTGGTAACAGGAGTCGTCCCAGAAGATTGGAAATTTGCAAATGTGGTGCCCATTCACAAGAAAGGTAGTAGGGAGGAATCAGGCAACTATAGGCCAGTAAGCCTGACATCAATAGTGGGGAAATTAATGGAAACCATACTTAAGGAGAGAATTGTGGAACATCTAAAATCCCATGGATTGAAAGATGAAAAACAGCATTTTTTTGATTCGGTGACTAAAATAATAGATGGGGGGGGGGGGGGTGCAGTAGACATCGCTTATCTAGACTTTAGTAATACTTTTGATGCTGTCCCACATAGAAGGCTTATCAATAAACTGCAGTCTTTGAGCTCGGACTCTCATATTGTTGAATGGATTAGACAGTGGCTGGGGGACAGGCAACAGAGGGTTGTAGTCAATGGAGTATATTCAGACCATGGTCTTGTTACCAGTGGGGTACCTCAGGGATCTGTTCTGGGACCCATATTGTTTAATATCTTTATCAGCGAAATTGCAGAAGGCCTCGATGGTAAAGTGTGTCTTTTTGCTGATGACACATAGATTTGTAACAGGGTTGATGTTCCTGGAGGGATACACCAAAGGAATTTAGGAAAACTAGAGGAATGGTAAAAAATCTGGCAACTAAAATTTTATGTTGATACAGTCAGGTCCATAAATATTGGGACATCGGCACAATTGTACATTTTTTGGCTCTATACACCACCACAATGGATTTAAAATGAAATGAACAAGATGTGCTTTAACTGCAGACTGTCAGCTTTAATTTGAGGGTATTTACATCCAAATCAGGTGAACGGTGTAGGAATTACAACAGTTTGCATATGAGCCTCCTACTTGTTAAGAAACCAAAAGTAATAGGACAATTGGCTTCTCAGCTGTTCCGTGGCCAGGTGTGTGTTATTCCCTCATTATCCCAACTACAATGAGCAGATAAAAGGTCCAGAGTTCATTTCAAGTGGTTATTTGCATTTGGAATCTGTTGCTGTCAACTCTCAAGATGAGATCCAAAGAGCTGTCACTATCAGTGAAGCAAGCCATCATTAGGCTGAAAAAAACAAAACAAACCCATCAGAGAGATAGCAAAAACATTAGGCATGGCCAAAACAACTGTTTGGAACATTATTTTTTTATTAAATCAGTGTATTTTTTATTGTCGAGCAAATTGCAGCCAAATGACAATCAGCAAGTAACATTTGTTTACACAATAAAGTGCATCAATATTACAATGTCTATTCGTTTTTGTCTTCATTACGTTGCGTGCTTGACAACATTTATTTTTTTCCCCCCATTTTTTATACCCACCCCAACCCTAACCCATAACAAAAATTGCATTGCATTGTTTAGTGTTGTACATCATTACATCACATTACAATGTGCGGTGAGACGGCCAACCCAGCATCACATGGCATCCTATCATATTTAACAGAGCATATCCTATATTTCACTACTAGTATGGGGCAATCCACGAAGTTAATCTCTCATCGATTCAACACGATACATTGTGGACTATAACGTGTGAGCAGGATTACTGTAATCTACCTAATCCAGACATTTGATCTCAGATACATTCTTCTGCTAGTGCCCTTGAAACTAATTCTGGATCAGACACCCAACCCCCCCACACAGCCATAAACTTATTTGGACATTTCCTCTTCAAATAGATACCTCTCTCATATCGCAGAATAACGTTTAATCTGTTAACAAATTCCCATCTTGTGGGAGGTTCAGGTGCAATCCAATGTCTAGCTATTAATATACGAGCTTAAAAGAGCATTCTCTGTATACAAATAAATATATCATTACCCTGAACCTCCACATCCAATTGGCCTAAGAGACACATTTTAGGGTTACATGGTATGTCTATCTGCGTAACTTGCTTAATAAGCTTCACTATCTGCTTCCAAAATTTTTCAAGTTTAGGGCATGTCCAAAATATGTGTATTAAGGATGCATTTTCCATAACACTTCGAGGACAACATGAGTCAGGCCGCAGGCCTATCTTATACATAAAAGCAGGGGTTTTGTACACCCTGTGTAGTAACTATAGTTGTGACAGACGCTGTGCTTCATTGAGAGTCAAAGAGGGTGTTAGGAAAAGCGTATCCTTCCATTGTTCCTGAGTAATTTGACCTACTTCAGCCTCCCATTTATCCTCAGGAAGGGTCTCTGAAGGAGAAATGGTGCCATTAATATGACTGTATAACAAGGAAATCAACCCTTTCGTATTGCCCTTGCTTAATAGCTGTTGCATAATTGTTGGAGTTGCTAAAACCTTCGCACTGCCCGCAAACTGTGTTGATATGCGTGCCTCTATTGTAAAAATTGATAGAATGCTGAGTGCAAGAGTGCACACTCACTTTGTATCTGTGCAAAGGATTTCATATTACCATCCTCCTGGATATGGTTTAGACTAAGAACACCCTTTTTTTTCCCAAGGAGAAAACCCCTCTAATCTAAATATCTCCGGAAGCTTCGGGTTTCGCCACAAAGGCGTATGTCCATAGAGTTCAGTAAGGCCAATAATATCTTTAAATTTAGACCAGATCTTACACATTAGGGACACTGTGGGTAAATCCCCAACACCTTGTATTCTCCCTATTGCAGGTACACCGATTGGTATATCTTGTTTTCCCACATAGGATACTATACGTGCTGAGGGCCCTTCCTTCCATACATTGCCCCCAACCCTTTAGGTGTTGTAATTGAGCAGTTACATAATACACCCAGGGATTTGGTACTGACAGACCTCCTTCCTCTTTACCTCTCTGCAATGTTTCCAGTTTTATTCTAGGCTGTTTTTTCTTCCATATACCGTAAGTGATCGGAAAATACCTTGAATTTTATAGCATAACCTTGGGGGAACCCAAACAGGTGAATTGTGTGGGAGATACAGCAGTTGGGGCATCAGGATCATCTTAATCAAATTGCATCTCCCTACCAGTGGCGGATTATAATTGGGGCGTTTGGGTCTGTAGCCCCGGGCCCGACATCGCTGGGGGGCCCCAACGCCGACCCAAATGCCCAGCATGGGTACATGGGTGCACCCTTTAGGATGAGTGGTGCTATAGTCACATGGCTTCATTATGGGAGCACTCGGGGACAAGTGAGTAGAGACAGCCATCCCCTTTTTTTCTTCATGTGCCCTATCCCTAATATTTTGGTTAGGGTTTCACTAGGAGGTGTCCATCTTCCTTCCCTAGTTCTGAGGCCTGATTCCCTGTTTCCCCCTTCCCTCCTATGCTCGGTGTGGTGTTTCCCTCCCACACTGAAGCGTGACTGGTATTCGCTGCAGATATTTTCTTGGGATGGAAGAGAAATCCAGGGAATCCTCATCTATCCTATACTCATCCGATCATGTTCCTCAGGTTGTGGAGCACCTCAATGTGAGAGGTGTTGGGCCCTTCTCTATGAGTTAGAGCACAGCCACTGAAATTCCGGAACTCCTGCTCCAGCAGACACAGCCCGTTTACAGCCACTTGAATGGCCTTTAAAAGCCTGAGGTGGAAAAGTGCTCCAGGAGAGGTTGGAGTCCATTCATGGCACATTTGGACTCCCTTTGGACTCCCTTCACTTTCCCACGTTCGAAGCGTACTCACCTCTCTTTGCTCGGGCCTTCAGGCTGGGCAAGATGATAATTTTTTTTATAAGGCACACTTTATTTATTTATTTTGTTTCACTGTGTGTTAACTTTTCACATTGTCCGTCACAAGGACTTGCAGGGTCCGGCACCCTTATGGGTTATCCCCTGAGGTCTGGGGATGGGCGTGTATGGCCATTAGGTTCCTCGCCCCCCCTCAACCCCTTGTCTTTCGCCTCTGGGGGGGGGGAGCCACACCTCGACTAAGGGTCCTTTCATTCAATACAGTGATCTATCAGATTATCAGGTAAGAGTGTTTCTATAAATGCCCATTCCCAATAAGCTGCTAGCGATCACCGTCAGGTGATTCTGTCGTTCCGGCAGCACCAGAAATCATCGTTCCTGCTCAGCAGATCGTGGAGTATAAACAATGATCTACTGCACTGGAACAATGACTTTCTATGGGGACCAGCGGTCGCTGTATTGCTCTCTTGTCCCCATACGGCGAGGGATGTAAATGCTGATGATTATCGGGAGCATCTGCTTCGTTCCTGATAAACTGTCAGCTCATCGGTCCAAGAAGAAGAAGGACCCTAAGGCTCTTGGCTAACACCTGAGGTGGAAGCCAGAGCAACAACAAGCTCTTCCTTGGCTTTGGCTTCAGCCAAAGGGCCTACTGGCTTGGAGGGATGGGGAATGGTTTTATGGGGGGCTTGCAATAGACTGCACCTTTTGAGGCACATGCGTGAAGAAAGTCACGTTCCTCAGGTCACCATGTAGTAGGACGGATCATGGACCCATTCAAGTTGAACATGATGCCCGTGCATTGGGGAGCGCAAATTGCGGTCCCCAATGCAATAATTTTCCTTTCCGTCCTAATAGAAGTCTATGGGCAGAGGAACGGATCCGTCGTCCTTCCGTCTTATGGATTCCGTTATAACCATGTTATAATGGAAAGCCATAACGGAATCCCTAACACTAGTGTGAACCCACCCTACGTGGCATTCTTAGTAACGGTACTGACCCAGAGAGTAACCTCATCATGTTGTTTGTGATTGATGAAAAATTTAGGATGTAAAAACTTAGTATTGTTGTTTTTTTACTATCTCCCATGCAGAAAGGGTTAATGAATGTTATGTGTACCTCAAAATGGTGCCATTAAAAACTGCAACTTGTCCTACAAAAGCCAAACCCTCATAAGGCTACATAGACAGAAAAATAAAAAAAATCCCTTGGTCAATAGGGCCCTAAACAGGCTGGTCATGGAGGGATTAATTATGTAAAATACCCTCACAACACCTCAGTTCAGGGGGTCGGGGTCTTGTGAGCCGGCATGTGGTTACTATATGTTGCCCCCATTGGAAACCAGTGTAATAAGATCAGATATGTTAGTGATGGGCCTTGGTTTGCCTCATCCGCACAGACTTTGTACATTCCCCTTCCCTTCAAGATGGAGTTCATGACATCACAATCCACTGCTGACCTCTGTCCACTGAATATGCAAATCCCATGACATCACAATCAAGTGTCCTCCTTCATCCACTGAATATGCAAATCAGATGACATCACAAACCAGGACTTGGCAACCTCCTGTAGACTATGACATCCCAATCACCAATGACATCATAGAGTTCCTTTTTACAGTTCCGAGACTCCTGAAGCTCAGTCTTTCCAGACACTTCAAACTGGCGCGACACTTCTGTGTTATTTGCGAGTTTGGATGTAAATTGACTTTATTTTTTAACGTCTTTTGGAATCGTTGACAATGAGCTCCAGGAAAAGACGTAGAGGGAGAAAGAAAGAGGAGGCTGCGGCCGAAAATGAGGAGGAGAAAGAGTCAAAGCGAGTTCCACATAAGAGATCCAGGATTGGGACCGAAAAAGAAGCACCAGATGGCAAAACGCCGTCCAGTCCATCACCGCCAAAGAGGAAAAGATCAAGCGAGCAACTTGACGGTAGCAAAACCAGAGAACCCAGACAGGGTAAGATAAAAATCAAAAATGAGGAACCTGTGCTAGCTCTCAGCCAGTCCTGCTCCGGCCTCCAGAGAGTTTGCGCCTCTTTAAGTGTGGATAAGTTTTGCTACCATCACATACTCGGAGAGGGTGGGTTCGGCAAAGTCATCTCGGCGACGGATGTCGTCCGTAGAGAGCAGGTGGCAATTAAGATACAGTCAAAATCCAAGTCATTAAAGTCCCACCTTACCGAGAGATACACCCTAAGGCTTTCCAACGAGTGTCCCTTCCTAGTCCACGGGTATGGCGTCTTCCACACAGCAGACATTTCTTTGATCTATCAACTGGGCGGACCTGGAGGCTGGAAGAAGCGAGTCCCCAGTAACATTGCCGGCTGATGATCTAAGTGACTTTCTCAACCAAGCAATTCCTGTGCCTTATAGTGAAGTCTACAAAAACGACATTGAAGAAATAAACCAGAATCTCTTTAAGAACATCTGTTTTGTAGGTCCTGAATGGGCTGAAGATTACACAAATACCACCGTCCATTCAGATGTGTTACCACCGGATACAGCACAGGATCACAGATCTGATTCAATTACCTAATCATACCCGAGGAACACCATCGTTCAGAGGACCACCATCCTGCTAGATATCCATGATGCAGAGGACCACCATCCTGCCAGATTTCCATGATGCAGAGGACCACCATCCTGCCAGATATCCATGATGCAGAGGACCACCATCCTGCCAGATATCCATGATGCAGAGGACCACCATCCTGCCAGATATCCATGATGCAGAGGACCACCATCCTGCCAGATATCCATGATGCAGAGGACCACCATCCTGCCAGATATCCATGATGCAGAGGACCACCATCCTGCCAGATATCTATGATGCAGAGGACCACCATCCTGCCAGATATCTATGATGCAGAGGACCACCATCCTGCTAGATATCTATGATGCAGAGGACCACCATCCTGCCAGATATCTATGATGCAGAGGACCACCATCCTGCTAGATATCTATGATGCAGAGGACCACCATCCTGCTAGATATCTATGATGCAAAGGACCACCATCCTGCTAGATATCTATGATGCAGAGGACCACCATCCTGCTAGATATCTATGATGCAGAGGACCACCATCCTGCCAGATATCCATGATGCAGAGGACCACCATCCTGCTAGATATATATGATGCAGAGGACCACCATCCTGCCAGATATCTATGATGCAGAGGACCACCATCCTGCCAGATATCTATGATGCAGAGGAACACCATCCTGCCAGATATCCATGATGCAGAGGACCACCATCCTGCCTGATATCCATGATGCAGAGGATCACCTCCTGCCTGATATCTATGATGCAGAGGATCACCATCCTGCTAGATATCTATGATGCAGAGGACCACCATCCTGCTAGATATCTATGATGCAGAGGACCACCATCCTGCTAGATATCTATGATGCAGAGGACCACCATCCTGCTAGATATCTATGATGCAGAGGACCACCATCCTGCCAGATATCCATGATGCAGAGGACCACCATCCTGCCAGATATCTATGATGCAGAGGACCACCATCCTGCCAGATATCTATGATGCAGAGGACCACCATCCTGCCAGATATCCATGATGCAGAGGACTACCATCCTGCCAGATATCTATGATGCAGAGGACCACCATCCTGCTAGATATCTATGATGCATAGGACCACCGTCTTGCTAGATATCTGTGATACATAGGACCACCGTCCTGCTAGATATCTATGATGCAGAGGACCACAATCCTGCTAGATATCTATGATGCAGAGGACCACCATCCTGCTAGATATCTGTGATGCAGAGGACCACCATCCTGCTAGATATCTATGATGCAGAGGACCACCATCCTGCTAGATATCTATGATGCAGAGGACCACCATCCTGCTAGATATCTATGATGCAGAGGACCACCATCCTGCTAGATATCTATGATGCAGAGGACCACCATCCTGCCAGATATCCATGATGCAGAGGACCACCATCCTGCTAGATATATATGATGCAGAGGACCACCATCCTGCCAGATATCTATGATGCAGAGGACCACCATCCTGCCAGATATCTATGATGCAGAGGAACACCATCCTGCCAGATATTCATGATGCAGAGGACCACCATCCTGCCTGATATCCATGATGCAGAGAATCACCTTCCTGCCTGATATCTATGATGCAGAGGATCACCATCCTGCTAGATATCTATGATGCAGAGGACCACCATCCTGCTAGATATCTATGATGCAGAGGACCACCATCCTGCTAGATATCTATGATGCAGAGGACCACCATCCTGCTAGATATCTATGATGCAGAGGACCACCATCCTGCCAGATATCCATGATGCAGAGGACCACCATCCTGCCAGATATCCATGATGCAGAGGACCACCATCCTGCCAGATATCTATGATGCAGAGGACCACCATCCTGCCAGATATCCATGATGCAGAGGACTACCATCCTGCCAGATATCTATGATGCAGAGGACCACCATCCTGCTAGATATCTATGATGCAGAGGACCACCGTCTTGCTAGATATCTATGATACATAGGACCACCGTCCTGCTAGATATCTATGATGCAGAGGACCACAATCCTGCTAGATATCTATGATGCAGAGGACCACCATCCTGCTAGATATCTATGATGCAGAGGACCACCATCCTGATAGATATCTATGATGCAGAGGACCACCATCCTGCCAGATATGTATGATGCAGAGGACCACCATCCTGCCAGATATCCATGATGCAGAGGACTACCATCCTGCCAGATATCTATGATGCAGAGGACCACCATCCTGCCAGATATCCATGATGCAGAGGACCACCATCCTGTCAGTTATCTATGATGCAGAGGACCGCCATCCTGCCAGATATCCATGATGCAGAGGACCACCATCCTGCCAGATATCCATGATGCAGAGGACCACCATCCTGCTAGATATCTATGATGCAGAGGACCGCTATCCTGCTAGATATCTATGATGCAGAGGACCGCCATCCTGCCAGATATCCATGATGCAGAGGACCGCCATCCTGCTAGATATCTATGATGCAGAGGACCACCATCCTGCTAGATATCTATGATGCAGAGGACCACCATCCTGCCAGATATCCATAATGCAGAGGACCACCATCCTGCTAGATATCTATGATGCAGAGGACCACCATCCTGCTAGATATCTATGATGCAGAGGACCAACATCCTGCTAGATATCTATGATGCAGAGGACCACCATCCTGCCAGATATCCATGATGCAGAGGACTACCATCCTGCCAGATATCTATGATGCAGAGGACCACCATCCTGCTAGATATCTATGATGCAGAGGACCACCGTCTTGCTAGATATCTATGATACATAGGACCACCGTCCTGCTAGATATCTATGATGCAGAGGACCACAATCCTGCTAGATATCTATGATGCAGAGGACCACCATCCTGCTAGATATCTATGATGCAGAGGACCACCATCCTGATAGATATCTATGATGCAGAGGACCACCATCCTGCCAGATATGTATGATGCAGAGGACCACCATCCTGCCAGATATCCATGATGCAGAGGACTACCATCCTGCCAGATATCTATGATGCAGAGGACCACCATCCTGCCAGATATCCATGATGCAGAGGACCACCATCCTGTCAGTTATCTATGATGCAGAGGACCGCCATCCTGCCAGATATCCATGATGCAGAGGACCACCATCCTGCCAGATATCCATGATGCAGAGGACCACCATCCTGCTAGATATCTATGATGCAGAGGACCGCTATCCTGCTAGATATCTATGATGCAGAGGACCGCCATCCTGCCAGATATCCATGATGCAGAGGACCGCCATCCTGCTAGATATCTATGATGCAGAGGACCACCATCCTGCTAGATATCTATGATGCAGAGGACCACCATCCTGCCAGATATCCATAATGCAGAGGACCACCATCCTGCTAGATATCTATGATGCAGAGGACCACCATCCTGCTAGATATCTATGATGCAGAGGACCAACATCCTGCTAGATATCTATGATGCAGAGGACCACCATCCTGCTAGATATCTATGATGCAGAGGACCACCATCCTGCTAGATATCTATGATGCAGAGGACCACCATCCTGCTAGATATTTATGATGCAGAGGACCACCATCCTGCCAGATATCTATGATGCAGAGGACCGCCATCCCGCCAGATATCTATGATGCAGAGGACCGCCATCCCGTCAGATATACATGATGCAGAGGACCGCCATCCCGTCAGATATACATGATGCAGAGGACCACCATCCCGCCAGATATCCATGATGCAGAGGACCACCATCCTGCCAGATATCCATGATGCAGAGGACCACCATCCTGCCAGATATCCATGATGCAGAGGACCACCATCCCGACAGATATCCATGATGCAGAGCTCCACTAACATCTCCAGAATTTCTATATTATTAATGAACTTAGTTAATAAAATCTTTCTGGGTTTTCTAAGTACTTTGGTTCCTTTATATTTATGCAGTTCAGGTCTATGCACATGGTACAAGGAGACCCCAACCAGGAGTAACAGCCACACCCCAAAAACAGCCATAGTGCCTCCATTAAGAGCACTGTTAGCGTGACCTCCATCATTAGTGTCAGCACAGTGTCCCTATAAACAGTATGACCTTGCCTTCCAACCATTCCAGATCCAGCAGGACTGTCCCTAATTTCGCTCTCTGTCTTCCGGTCCCTGAGAGCTGCCGCATATTCCGACTTCATCTGTATGTAGATCCTCAGGACACAGCGGTGAAGAAGGAACAATCAGCTTCCTCCTGCTCCACCATTTAGCTGCTGCCAGTGGTTCAGCGCAGGCGGGCCCGATACAGTGACATCACCGAACCTGCTGTGCTGGGCCACACATGACGTAGACGGGAGAAGAGCAGTCCTGCTCTGCACCGCTCCTTGTGGGAACATGGGATGGGTTTATTTCAAAGTTAGGACTGCATGGGGGACTTAGGGGGCCTCATAATGTGTGGAGTGCACTTTTGGGGGTGTCACACAATTTATAGGGGGCACTTAAGGGGCCTCACACTGTGTGGAGTGCACTTATGGGGGTGTTATACTGTATAGGGGGAACTTATGGAGGCCTCATACTTTTTTAAGAGTACTAAGGGTACATTATACTATAAAGAGGCATAAATGAGGCATTCTTACAGTGCTGCCACTGGGTGGAGTAATAGGCTTGGCTTAGTGTATAAATATATATTGCCATGGTGGGCTACACGTGACACAGATTTTTTTTCTCCCCTTGGGCTTTCCACAAGGGGGGTCTGAATATTGCTCCTATTTGTAATCATTAAATTCAGCTGAAAACGTCCGGCTGCCTGCAGCCACCACCAGGGGGAGCTCAGTACATACCTCCCTATAGGTAGATAAGACTGTGGCGCACCCCATACTGCTGACTGAACCCCTGCCGCGGGAGCGAGACCGTATTGATTTCCTGCCACGTCCTCTGCTCCTGCATTGTGTCTGCGCCATTTATACCCGCAACTCGCCTGCGCCTCTTTACACGCTGCCTGTGGGGAGTAGTAGTCATTCACTAGGCTGACACATGTAGTCACATATGTTTTGGGTACATCCACACAAAATGGATCCACTTAGGATGCATATCTTATTTAAAGGATTAATACTGCCACCGACCCCCTGTATTTACACCGGCTGGGTTAAGTGTAACGTTATAAGCCAATGAAAGACTATTATTACCGCTGTCCTGAGGATCGGCCATCAGTATTAGGTCGGTGGCGGTCTGACTCTCGGCATCCTCGCTGATCATGTGTTTAAAGGGGCTCCAGCAGGAGTGGTAGATGTTTAGGGCCGCCGTTTTCTGACTGCGGACCCTGCACTCAATTGTATCTGCTTCCACTGGACCGAGTCCCTACCACTGAAAGTGGAAGCTTGGACCAGGCAGAGACCTTATCCAGAAATTTTGTTAACAGGGGGTCTATATTAAGTTTAACATAATCCGCAACCTTCTATGTAATCAGAACACCAAGATATTTATATTTATTGACAATTTGTAATTTAATCTTTGACCAATCCATTTGAAGAGGGAGCGTATCAAGTGGAAGTATCACAGATTTATCCCAGTTGATACGTAACCCCGATCGGAGGCCAAATTCAGTAATATGTTGCATCACCGGATGGATCGACCGCTCAAGGTTACCAATATATAGAAGAAGGTCATCTGCTTATAGGGAGACTCGTTCTTCATGAGAACCCAACGGAAACCCCGTCCAATCCGGTGACGCACGCAGTGTACACGCTAGCGGTTCAATGGCCACTGCAAATAGGAGTGGGGACAGAGGACACCCCTGTCTAGTCCCGCGATGCAACGAGAATTGCGGACCAAGCTTTCTATTTGCTCTAATTCTGGCCAGCGGGGATCTATATAAAAGTTTCACCCAGGATAAGAATCCCGGGCCAAACCCCAGAATTAGTCCCACTCGACGCTGTCAAAAGCTTTGGCAGCATCGAGAGAAACCACCGGCCTACACCCCCCCCCCCCCCGCATCGAGAGAAACCACCGGCCTACACCCCCCCCCCCGCATCCACTCGCCGTTGGAGATTAGGGAAAAGCCTCCTTAGGTTGATTGACGTGCTTTTATCGGGCATAAATCCTGATTGGTCATCATGTATTAAAGTATTAATAACCCTGTTTAAGCGAATGGCCAATATTTTTGCTAAGATTTTTACATCTACGGTGAGGAGGGAGATGGGCCTATGGGACTCCTGAAATGTTGGATCTTTACCCGGTTTTGGAATGATCACCACCACAGCCTTTCTCATGGAGGCCGGTAGTATTCCCTCCCTGAAAGCGTCATTAAACACGTCAAGAAGTTTCGGCTGGATATCATCCTGGTATCTTTTATAAAATTCACTAGGCAATCTGTCAAAGTGCCATCATAAGTTCCTCTAATTCTATAGGTTCATCTTAATAATGTGCCGATTCCGAGGATAATTTTCCGCAGCGGAATATTGGCAAGATATGACCTTATATTATTGATATCCAACGTAAGTTTAGATGAATATAGGTCTATATAATAAGAATGAAATTCGTGAAGAATAACAGAATCGTCTGCCGACAAGATTCCCCCTGTCATTCGAATAGCCATTATTTGAGAAGATCCGGATTGTGAGCGAACTATTCTAGTCAATAAACCGCCTGCACTCTCCCCCGCTTCGAAATATTTATTGGACATAAAGAAGCGTTTACGGTCTGCAATCTGAGTAAAATGATCCTTTAGTTTATCTTGTGCCTCCTTCCTCTGTAACTCCCTTTGAGGTGAGGGGTGTCGTATATATTCTGCTTCAAAAACTTTTACTTCCCTCTGCAGGGTATCTGTAAGTTCCCTAGTAGCGGACTTCTTCCTGTTAATTTTTTTAATGCAAAGACCCCGGACATACGCCTTCATGGCGTCCCAAACAGTCCCAACAGATGCCGAGCCCTGATTAATGAGAAAAAAAACCTTGATCTTTTCCGTAATTGGATCCCCTCTATCAAGGAGGTCTATCCAAAACGGATTAAGCTTCCACATATAGGGACCCCCATTTCCAGTAGTGAATTGCAATTCTACTCGAAGCGCAGAATGGTCCGACAGACTACGTGGTAGGTATTGAATGTGCGAAATAAGAGGTAACAGTTCAAAGGATCCAACAACCAAATCAATCCTGGAAAGGGAGCCATACGCCGGGGAGAAACAGGAGTATTCACGAGCATCCGGGTGCCTAACTCTCCAAAGATCATGGAGATCCAGCTTCCTCATCATTTTGTCCAGCGAAGTCTCCCACAACTCACCAGATTGGGCTGTATTGGAATTTATCTAACAAAGAGTCTAAATATTTGTTAAAATCCCCTAGCATAAGTACTGGTACAATTGGACCCTTAGCTACAATAGTCATGACTTGATTTATCACCTGACATGAATACGGTGGAGGTATATATAGAGCAACAAGGAAAAGTGGCCTATTGTATATAGAACAGTGAAGGCAGACAAATCTACCTTCAGGGTCTATAACAGAGTTATAACATTCAAAAGGTATGGTCTTATGGACCAAGACACTGACCCCTCTAGCATGAGTAGAGAATGTGGAATGATAGGAGTAAGAGATCCACGGCTTGTGTAGCAGATTTCCGTCCTGTGCAGACAAATGCGTCTCCAAAAAACATAATATGGCAGGTTGATGTTGTTGGACTGCTGTAAAGATAGCTTGTCTTTTGACACTATCTCTCACCCCCCTAACATTCCACACCAGTACCTGCATTTTGCCCAACATTATGTTTCAACATGGTGATAATAAGCAGGATGTGCCAGATACAGTCCTGATCAAAAGTTTAAGACCACTTGAAAAATGGCAAAAAATCATATTTTACATTGTTGAATCTTAACAAGGTTCCAAGTAGAGCTTCAACATGCAACAAGAAGAAATGAGAGTGAGACAAAACATTTTTTGAGCATTCAATTAATTAAAAATAACGATTAAACTGAAACAGGCTGTTTTTCAGCTGATCTGAATTTTAGGACCACATGCCTTTAAAAGGCCAAATCTGTGAAAAATGTGGATTCATTGTCATTTTCTGTCAGGTAGTCACACGTTGTGATGGCAAAGGCAAAAAAACTCTCCCTTTTTGAACGTGGTCGGGTTGTTGAACTGCATAAGCAGGGTCTCTCACAGCGCGCCATTGCTGCTGAGGTGGGACGCAGTAAGACAGTCATTTGGAATTTCGTAAATGATCCTGAGGGTTATGGAACAAAAAAGTCAAGTGGAAGACCCAAAAAAATGTCATCAGCACTGAGCCGGAGGATCCAATTGGCTGTCCGGCCAGACACTGGACGATCCCCGACCCAAATTAAGGCCTTTACTGGTGCTGACTTCAGCCCCATAACCATCAGACAGCATCTGAGACTGAAGGGCTTAAAAAACAAAAAATGTCTTCAAAGACCTCGTCTCCTTGAACGCCACAGAACTGCTCTTTTGGACTTTGCAAGAGAGCACCAAACATGGGACATTCAAAGGTGGAAGAAAGTTTTATTCTCTAATGAGAAAAAGTTTAACCTTGATGGTCCTGATGGTTTCCAACGTTACTGCCATGACAAGCAGATCCCACCTGAGATGTTTTCTATGCGCCACAGTGGAGGAGGCGCCATAATGGTCTGGGGTGCTTTTTCCTTCAGTGGAACAATGGAGCTTCAGGAAGTGCAGGGGCGTCAAACGGCCGCTGGCTATGTCCAGAAGTTGCAGAGAGCATTCCTCATGACTGAGGGCCCTCGTCTGTGTGGTAACGACTGGGTTTTTCAACAGGACAACGCTACAGTACACAGTGCCCGCAGGACAAGGGACTTCATCCAGGAGAATAACATCACTCTTTTGGCCCATCCTGCGTGTTCCCCTGATCTAAATCCAATTAAGAACCTTTGGGGATGGATGGCAAGGGAAGTTTACAAAAATGGACAACAGTTCCAGACAGTAGATGGCCTTCATGCGGCTGTATTCACCACTTGGAGAAATGTTCCCACTCACCTCATAGAAACTCTTGCATCAAGCATGCCGAAACAAATTTTTGAAGTGATAAACAATATCGGCGGAGCTACTCATTACTGAATTCATGTTTGGAAGTTGGATTTTTGTTTTGGGGGGTTTAGTGTTTTTTTGGGAGGTGTGGGCCTAAACTTTTGATCAGCTGAAAAACAGCCGGTTTCAGTTTATTCGTTGTTTTCATTAAATTGAATGCTCAAAAAATGTTTTTTCACTCCCATTTCTTCTTGTTGCATGTTGAATCTCTACTTGGAACTTTGTTAAGATCCAGCCATGCTAAATATGATTTTTTTGCCATTTTTCAAGTGGTCTTAAACTTTTGATCAGGACTGTATCATAATGGACGAAGTCCATACAAAACACTAATATATGTAAGTAAGCCGTCTCACCGCACCCTTTTCCCCAATACGATTGCACTTGACCATAACAGAACAATGCACAAAACAATAAAACTGTAACAAACAAAGTGGGGATAATATCTCCCCTAGGTAAAAACACGAGGCTCAAAGAATTCCTGGAGCTAGCACTCACAATAGGGTGCATTTAGTAAAGATACTATAGTGCAAATATTCTGGTATAGACAAAAGAGTCCTGAGCTTAGCATCTCAAATATAGTCATAAGACTGAGACACATGTAGTATACGATCAGCTTATTAGTGATACAGGCTGGTCCAAACGCTTCTGGGCCCGTATGTATGGCAATATAATAATGGCAAATTGAAACGTCCCAACAGAAACAGTCACCCTTTAAAAAAAGTAATAGAACGCATGAATGGAACAGAATATACTTATCAATCCAACATCTGAAGAGCGAGGACAGTCATGACGACATCTTTCGCAATCTCTAACAACCCCGATCGTCAGTCCAGATCTTCAGTAGAAGCCTTATGCAGATCCTGTTGATCCAGCTAGGCGGAGGCGTCTTCTGGTGATTCAAAGAAATACGTTTTTCCTCCCGCAATCACTCGTAGCTTTGAGGGATATAACATGGAGTATTGCACATTTCGGATCCGCTTACGTCTTTTGACCTCCAGGAATCTGGCTCATCGCCGCTGGACTTCTGCAGAGAAATCCGGGAATATGGAAATTTTATTGCCATCAATAGTAAGATCCAGTAAATCTCGAGTTTTACGCAGGATGACATGGCGGTCTCGGAAGTGAAGGATCCTGAGCAGTACAGGCCGGGGAGGCGCCCCTGGTGGCAGAGGATGAAGTGGTAATCGATGTGCCCTCTCAATGTTGAATAATGGGGATAGGGCCTGAGTACCACATTTTTCTGTAAACCAATTTTCAAAAAACACTGGGGCGTCAGACCCTTCAGCTTATTCCGCCACCCCCACCAGCCTGAGATTATTCCGCCGAGGCCTGTTCTCAAGGTCCTCTGCTTTATTGATGAGAAGAGTGATGTTATGTATGACCTTAGCCATGTCTCTTTTTACAGGAGGAAGTTGGTCTTCCAAGTCACCCACGCAGTGTTCCACTTCTGCTACCCTCTCATTGACTTTCTTAAGATCTTGCCGTATAAAAGTCACATTTGTCTGGAGGGAGCCTATAGAAGTATGCAAGGAGGCCAGCGCAGTATTACATTGTTGCACCGCCGCATATATATCTTTGGCCGTTGGTTCAGTCTCCTGGGAGACATCAGGAATTGCCTTTTCTTGCAGAGGGGTTGTCTGCTTTGAAGGTGGGGCCTTATGTATATCATCACTGGCCTGTTTGACCACCGAATCATCGTCCCCCACAGCCTCACTGCTTTTAGAGGTGTCAGGAGCCACAGGGTCAGGGAAAGCTGTCTGAAGCTCACCTGTTCCAGAAACGGTCGCCAGTAGGCTCTCCTCAGTCCGAGGAGTTCTGTGGAATTTCTCCAGGCGGGCCGCTGCGTCTGCTGCTCTGGCCGTGGCGCCATCTTGTTTCGCCGCCGGCATGCCCAGGCCCTCTCTGCTCTCTTTCTCCTTCTTACCCGCGCGGGTCATTGCAGGAGTTGGTCTACGGAGTGTCGGGGTGTCTCCTCTGCAACCAGTCTGACGAATGTGTGTCCCCAGCTTCAGGGTATCTCAGGATAAACGCGATGCTGCTCAGGAGCTCAGCAACGTGCGTCCTCTCACATCGCTAGCCAGGCCACGCCCCCCCGTTTGGAACATTCTTAAAAAGAAGGAACACACCGGTGAGCTCAGCAACACCTAAAGACCCGGAAGACGACGGAAAACAACTGTGGTGGATGACCAAATAATTATTTCCCTGATGAAGAAAACACCATTCACAACAGTTGGCCAGATCAAGAACACTCTCCAGGAGGTAGGTGTATGTGTGTCAAAGTCAACAATCAAGAGAAGACTTCACCAGAGTGAATATAGAGGGTTCACCACAAGATGGAAACCATTGATGAGCCTCAAAAACAGGAAGGCCAGATTAGAGTTTGCCAAACGACATCTAAAAAAGCCTTCACAGTTCTGGAACAACATCCTATGGACAGATGAGACCAAGATCAACTTGTACCAGAGTGATGGGAAGAGAAGAGTATGGAAAAGGAAAGGAACTGCTCATGCTCCTAATCATACCTCCTCATCAGTGAAGCATGGTGGTGGTAGTGTCATGGCGTGGGCATGTATGGCTGCCAAAGGAACTGATTCTCTTATATTTATTGATGATGTGACTGCTTACAAAAGCAGCAGGATGAATTCTGAAGTGTTTTGGGCAATATTATCTGCTCATATTCAGCCAAATGCTTCAGAACTCATTGGACGGCGCTTCACAGTGCAGATGGACAATGACCCAATGCATACTGCAAAAGCAACCAAAGCTTTATTTAAGGGAAAGAAGTGGAATGTTATGCAATGGCCAAGTCAATCACCTGACCTGAATCCGATTGAGCATGCATTTCACTTGCTGAAGACAAAACTGAAGGGAAAATGCCCCACGAACAAGCAGGAAATGAAGACAGTTGCAGTAGAGGCCTGGCAGAGCATCACCAGGGATGAAACCCAGCGTCTAGTGATGACTATGCGTTCCAGACTTCAGACTGTAATTGACTGCAAAGGATTTGCAACCAAGCATTAAAAAGTGAGTGAAAGTTTGATTTGTGATTATTTTTCTGTCCCATTACTTTTGGTCCCTTAAGAAGTGGGAGGCACATATGCAAACTGTGGTAATTTCTACACCGTTCACCTGATTTGGATGTAAATACCCTCAAATTGAAGCTGACAGTCTGCAGTTAAAGCACATCTTATTAGTTTCATTTCAAAGCCATTGTGGTGGTGTATAGAGCCAAAAATGTTAGAATTGTGTTGACTGTAAGTGCAAGATAATGCACCTGGGGTGTAAAAACACAAGAGCAGGATATAAAATCAGTGATACAGTCCTAACCTCAGTATCTGAGGAAAGGGATTTAGGGGTCATTATTTCAGAAGACTTAAAGGTAGGCAGACAATATCATAGAGCAGCAGGAAATGCTAGCAGAATGCTTGGGTGTATAGGGAGAGGCATTACCAGTAGACAGAGGGAGGCGCTCATGCCGCTCTACAGAGCACTAGTGAGACCTCATTTGGAGTATTGTGCGCAGTACTGGAGACCATATCTCCAGATGGATATTAATACTTTGGAGAGAGTTCAGAGAAGAGCTACTAAACTGGTACATGGATTGCAGGATAAAACTTACCAGGAAAGATTAAAGGACCTTAACATGTATAGCTTGGAAGAAAGACGAGACAGAGGGGATATGATATAAACTTTGAAATACATAAAGGGAATCAACAAGGTAAAAGAGGAGAGAATATTTAAAAGAAGAAAAACTGCTACAAGAAGACATAGTTATAAACCTTTGCCCCTCTAATTTAAAACTAATATCAGGAAGTATTACTTTACTGAGAGAGTAGTGGATGCATGGAATAGCCTTCCTGCAGAAGTGGTAGCTGCAAATACAGTGAAGGAGTTTAAGCATGCATGGGATAGGCATAAGGCCATCCTTCATATAAGATAGGGCCAGGGGGTATCCATAGTATTCAGTATATTGGGCAGACTAGATGGGCCAAATAGTTCTTATCTGCCGACACATTCTATGTTTATTAACCCTTTCATGACCAAGGGTCATTGATGTCCCAGTGTCCAGGTCGAAATTTACAAATCTGACATGCGTCACTTTATGTGGTAATAGCTTTGGAACACTTTTTACTTTTTTATTTTTCTGCCGATCATCTTGTGCAGGGGCTCATTTTTTGCAGAAAGTGTTGAGGCTTTTATTGGTACCATTTTTGGGTACATAGGATTTTTTGATCATTCATTATTACACTTTATGGGGCAAGGTGACCCAAAAATGGGCTGTTTTGGAACAGTTTTAATTTATTTATTTTTACAGCGTTCATCTGAGGAGTTAGGTCATGTGATAGTTTTATAGAGAAGATCGTTCCGGACGTGGCAATACCTAATATGTATACTTTTTCTGATTTATTTAGGTTTTACACAATAATAGCATTTCTGAAACCCAAAAAATTATGTTTTAGTGTCTCTATAGTCAGAGCCATAGCTTTTTTATTTTTTGGGCGATTGTCTTAAATATTTCATTAGCTGGAAGTCATAATCACAAATGTGAAAAGAAATCCGCTTGAAATAGATCACTCTGTGTGTAATGAACCAATACTGAAATAAATGAACTTTTCTATGAGATGCACCTGTAGACGGTGAACAGGTAGACTAGACAATGAAGAGCTGCGCCAGATTTATCATCTAGTATCAGCCATTGTGATAAATCTGGGCCAGTTTCAGACTTAGGCCTCATGCACACGACCGTTGTTTCATTCCGTGTCCGTTGTTCTGTTTTTTTCGTGATTTTCTGCGGACCCATTGGGTCTGTTAAAAACTCGTCTAATGCACCGTTTGTCATCTGCGTCCATGATGTTCCAGTCCGTCAAAAAAATATAACCTGTCCTATTATTTTTTTATGGAAAACGGTTCGCGGACCTATTCAAGTCAATGGGGCCGGGAAAAAACGTGGAGGCACACAAGATTGTCACCCGCGTCCATTTTTTTCCTATCATTTGCATGGCAAACTTGACTTAGACTTTTTTTTTACTTTCCTTCATGTCTGGTGATCCTCCAAAAATAAAGGAAGACACACGGAAACGGATCACGGAACAACAGAACCCCATTTTGCGGAACGGAACACAACAACGGTTGTGTGCATGAGGCCTTAGTCAGTCTTACGATTACACACTAGATGTGAAGCAAAGCATGTACGTCAGAATTCTGGTGCATTTGGATATGTAAATCCTCCCCATATTGTATATTAAATACCAGCACTTCAGTGCAGTGGAGACCAGTTTTCTAAGTCAATGACTAGCAGTTTAGTACATTGCTTCTCATTACCAAACACCTTCTATCTAGCTTTAAGACCATTGGCTACAATGTCCATCTTGGGATAGAGGCTTACTGTAGCTACTTCCGATGGAGCACCCCAGGTAAAGCTGATACACTGCTATGGGCAGTGTAGGGGGACTGTGCATGTGTTAAGGCGTAACAGTGTATCAGTATTATGAGATACATTGCACTTATATCCCCATGCTCTCTAGATACACTGCATATAGTTGCCAGAAGGTAAGAAGTAGGAAGGTCATATACAAAGATCAAACACTCTGAGAAACAGTGTGAGCGCCACTTTCAACTACTCTCTAAAATGTAAACTATTTTTACAGTTCTTTTTTGTGGACTGGGCCCCAAAACTGGAGTGCAATTTAAAGGTGAGACGTAACAAAATAGAAAGGAGTTATTCTACTTTACTCACCTACAAAGTAAGCAACACTGCTGAAAAGTCACCTAATCCCTTAAATTCACACTCGGTCGATTAGTTGCACAAATTTCTGTGGCTGTCCAGTTTATTTCAATGGGGCTTGCAGAAATTCGTGTACATGCTGCTGAATTAACCTCAGTCGCAGCAATTTCTGCAACAAAATCTGTGGCTTGTGAATTCACCCTTATCGGAATCTGTTTGAATCCGGTGATTACTTGCTAGTCTATTTCTATTCATCTTGTGCCCTTAAGAATGGATCCAAAAACATACAGGAATAAAACACACAGCTGTGGGTCAGATATTGCATATTACTCATGTAGTTGGTACCAAGGGGTGTGCTCCTACCAGGTATGACTCTATCAGCAATTATTAGATAGTGTCAGTGTGTAGGGAAACACGCCACTGAATGGTGAATGGTGACATATTATAAATAAATTTGTCAATTTATTAATACATTTCCAGGAAGAATAATGGAGGATCCACACGATGCATAATTCTAAGAAAAGATGCATCAAAATGTTTATTTTAAGGATAAACCACCAGATAACAGACATCTCTGAGCAGTGCCAAAGGGGTTTACATTTTCTATAGTGCCCCTTCCTTATGCAAAATGATGCTGGTCCAAGATCATAGACATAAGCATTGTGATCTTCTCGCTTGTACCAATGACTCAGCAGAAGAGTGTTCTACAGGATTCACACTTCATATACTGTATGCCCTCTTTACAGTGATGAAAATGTGCTATCACTTTGACTTCACAGAAAGGAGCAGCGGAGGCCGGTGATGGAGGAGGAGATGGATCTGGCAGCGGTGGAGATGAAAGTGATGAGGAGGATGACAGTGATGATGATGACAGTGATGACGATGAGGAGGAGGAAGAAGAGGAGCCAGAGGAACCTCTATCTTTGGAGTGGCCTGACACTAGGAGAAAGCAAATAACCTACCTGTTTCTTCTGCCCATTGTATTTCCTCTGTGGCTGACTGTGCCTGATGTTAGGAGTCCAGTAAGTAACAATGGGTTGTCTAAGATTCAAAGTGAAGCTCTGCTTTTTTCCTTGCAGATGGGATGTGTCTGGTATTGCAATTTAGTTCCATTCAAGTCAGTTTCTTACACATTGAGTTATATCGGCTTCACGGTTATATATGGTTTCTATGAATATAAAGAACTGATATGGCCACATATGTATTAGGCTCTGTCTAAATATGTGTCAGTCCAGAGTCTCAGCTGCAAATTCAACCGTACAAGAGACCTGACACTGCTTTGTGAACAGAGGCTTTATAAACTGCGGGCCTTGTATAGAACAATATTATTATCAGCACCTATAAAATAGATATACCCCTAGATACGCCAAGAGACTAAATACATTAAGATTCTCCTACATATTCTCTTGGACGACTTCACATGAAAGCGAAGACAAAGAATTGTGCTAAAAAAAATATTTAAAGGGCATCTGTCAGCAGATTTGTATCTCTGAAACTGGCTGACCTGTTCCATGTGCAATTGACAGATGAAGGCATCTGTGTTGGTCCCATGTTCATATGTGCCCGCATTGCTGAGAAAAATTATGTTTTGAAATATGCTCCTAGAGGCTCATTTACATATATTAAAACATTATTTTTCTCAGCAATGAGGACACATATGAACATGGGACCAACACAGATGTCTTCAGCTGCCAAGTGCACATGTAACAGACCAGCCAGTGTAATAGAGACAAATCTGCTGACAGATGCACTTTAATCTTTATTAACCCCTTCACTACCATCCCCGTACATGTACGGGCCTGGAGCGAAGTACAAACGTGGCACCGTGACAACAAAACTCGTAATATGGTGGCAGAATTGCTTATTTTTTCCAATTCTACCCCATTTCGATTTTTTTTCTGCTTCCCATTACATTGTATGCCATATTAAATGGTGGCATTAGAAAGTACAACTTGTTCCACAATAAATAATCCCTCATACAGCTAAGTGAACAGAAAAATAAAAAAGTTATGGCAGAAGATAGGGAAGAAAAATGAAAACGCAAAAACGAAAAAACCTCCAGTATCCTAAGGGTTAATGTACTAACACAAAAAACAGTATCCCATAAAAACTGATAAAAACACATTAAGAAGGGAAAAATTAGTAATGTATAGAACATATACAGTACAGACCAAAAGTTTGGACACACATTCTCATTCAAAGAGTTTTCTTTATTTTCATGACTATGAAAATTGTAGATTCACACTGAAGGCATCAAAACTATGAATTAACACATGTGGAATTATATACATGTGTTAATTCAGGCCAGGTCATCTGGCGCAGCACCCCATCACTCTCCTTCATGGTCAAATAGCCCTTACACAGCCTGGAGGTGTGTTTGGGGTCATTGTCCTGTTGAAAAATAAATGATGGTCCAACTAAACGCAAACCAGATGGAATAGCATGCCGCTGCAAGATGCTGTGGTAGCCATGCTGGTTCAGCATGCCTTCAATTTTGAATAAATCCCCAACAGTGTCACCAGCAAAACACCCTCACACCATCACACCTGCTCCTCCATGCTTCACAGGTGGGAACCAGGCATGTAGAGTCCATCCGTTCACCTTTTCTGCGTCGCACAAAGACACGGTGGTTGGAACCAAAGATCTCAAATTTGGACTCATCAGACCAAAGCACAGATTTCCACTGGTCTAATGTCCATTCCTTGTGTTCTTTAGCCCAAACAAGTCTCTTCTGCTTGTTGCCTGTCCTTAGCAGTGGTTTCCTAGCAGATATTCTACCATGAAGGCCTGATTCACACAGTCTCCTCTTAACAGTTGTTCTAGAGATGTGTCTGCTGCTAGAACTCTGTGTGGCATTGACCTGGTCTCTAACCTGAGCTGCTGTTAACCTGCGATTTCTGAGGCTGGTGACTCGGATGAACTTATCCTCCGCAGCAGAGGTGACTCTTGGTCTTCCTTTCCTGGGGCGGTCCGCATGTTTTTGTGACTGCACTTGGGGACACTTTCAAAGTTTTCCCAATTTTTCGGACTGACTGACCTTCATTTCTTAAAGTAATGATGGCCACTCGTTTTTCTTTACTTAGCTGCTTTTTTCTTGCCATAATACAAATTCTAACAGTCTATTCAGTAGGACTATCAGCTGTGTATCCACCTGACTTCTCCACAACGCAACTAATGGTCCCAACCCCATTTATAAGGCAAGAAATCCCACTTATTAAACCTGACAGGGCACACCTGTGAAGTGAAAACCATTTCAGGTGACTACCTCTTGAAGCTCATCAAGAGAATACCAAGTGTGCAAAGCAGTAATCAAAGCAAAAGGTGGCTACTTTAAAGAACCTAGAATATGACATATTTTCAGTTGTTTCACACTTTTTTGTTATGTATATAATTCCACATGTGTTAATTCATAAATAAGATTAAAGTGGGGCACACTCTTTAAAGTAAAGGGATCTTTAATGGTCTATACAATAATACACAGTAAGTTGATAATACAATGATGAATAAAAAAGATGAATAAAAAAAGTAGTGACTTTATAAGACTAAAATAAAATAAAATTAAATTGAATTACAATGAATAAGACATAAATCCCATTAAATATGCTAAAATATTCATATAATATTCAAAAAATAATCGATGTAAGATATATAATAGCAATGAAATCCTGCACTGATAATTATAAGTGCATCTGAGAAAAGTGAATCTTGATTAAAACCAGTCTTTTGTATCTCTATTGGAGATTGAGCAAAGTCTTTCCTGATATAGATAAGTTAGTAAGGTTACAACAATGTTGCGATATACTTGTATATATTTGATCAATTCGGAGCATATAGCTTTCAACAGTTCGGATTGCAGCGTATAGCTACAAGATCATACAGCGGCGTCCCGCTGTGTTTGAAGAGAGCGATCGCTTGTGTGGGATCACTGCAGCCTTACCCGGAGGTCTTGGTACCTGACAGTGAGTCCTCGACTCGGTGAAATCAACTTGTGGTATCCCGGTCTCAAGGGCCGTTACTGAGCTGGCGTCAGTCAGGTTGTGTTCCACGCGGTCTTTGGCGTCTCCAATGACGCAGTGAGTCGGCTCTTTTTGTAACGGTGTCCAGACCTTTTACCGGGGGTTGCAGTGTCCTTGCTGTCCTTTAAGGGGGATTCACACCAGGTGTGAATCCCCCTTAAAGGACAGCAAGGACACTGCAACCCCCGGTAAAAGGTCTGGACACCGTTACAAAAAGAGCCGACTCACTGCGTCATTGGAGACGCCAAAGACCGCGTGGAACACAACCTGACTGACGCCAGCTCAGTAACGGCCCTTGAGACCGGGATACCACAAGTTGATTTCACCGAGTCGAGGACTCACTGTCAGGTACCAAGACCTCCGGGTAAGGCTGCAGTGATCCCACACAAGCGATCGCTCTCTTCAAACACAGCGGGACGCCGCTGTATGATCTTGTAGCTATACGCTGCAATCCGAACTGTTGAAAGCTATATGCTCCGAATTGATCAAATATATACAAGTATATCGCAACATTGTTGTAACCTTACTAACTTATCTATATCAGGAAAGACTTTGCTCAATCTCCAATAGAGATACAAAAGACTGGTTTTAATCAAGATTCACTTTTCTCAGATGCACTTATAATTATCAGTGCAGGATTTCATTGCTATTATATATCTTACATCGATTATTTTTTGAATATTATATGAATATTTTAGCATATTTAATGGGATTTATGTCTTATTCATTGTAATTCAATTTAATTTTATTTTATTTTAGTCTTATAAAGTCACTACTTTTTTTATTCATCTTTTTTATTCATCATTGTATTATCAACTTACTGTGTATTATTGTATAGACCATTAAAGATCCCTTTACTTTAAAGAGTGTGCCCCACTTTAATCTTATTTATTCATTTCATACTTTCAGACTGGGTGTTGTCTGATAGTGGGAGCACCTCTTATTGGATTCCTACCTCATTCGAGTGCGACATTACCTTATATGTGTTAATTCATAGTTTTGATTCCTTCAGTGTGAATCTACAATTTTCATAGTCATGAAAATAAAGAAAACTCTTTGAATGAGAAGGTGTGTCCAAACTTTTGGTCTGTTCTGTATATACACAGTATATATATATATTTATATAGATTGTGGGGATTTTCTCCGGTAGACAGGCTTGCAGACGCAGTATAGAGGCAATGACAACGTCTTTAACTTAAACAGTGCAGTGTTTTATTCACACATACGTAAAGTGATAACAAAAAAGGCAGTTTCAGGGAAAAACAGTCACCTTGAGTCTGGTGTTTGTTCACACCAGGCTCTAGCACATAAGTCCTTGGGTGAAGCAAAAGTCCACGAGCTTTTTCCCAGACAATATAGCAGGCCTTAGTCCCGGCCCAAACTCTCAGGCTCCAACACCCAGACTAACAAAGCTCCACTATCAGATGGAGTATAATCCACCCAACTGAGACTGCTGACTGGGTTTTTATCCCAAACCAAAACCCAGCCTGGAACGTGGGGAACAGCCACCCACCCTGCACTTTGGCTGCTCCCAGTAAGAGCCGGCCCGGACCAGCTTTAAAGCCACACTAAATAATCAATAGTGTCATTCAGCACTAGCTGCCGCTGACACTTGAATTTACCGGCTCTTACCTCACCGAGGCCAGGAACCTCGGTGACACATATCTTCCATCAATGACGACCCCTTGCCCTTTCCTATATACCTCCCGCCAGACAGTGAACACCCGCCAGACAGTGTACCCGGGACAGGGCATTTGCATTACCCTGTAACCTGCCTGTCCTATGTTCCACGGAAAACTTGAAGTTATGTAGGGACAAAAACCACCTGGTGACCCAAGCATTTCTCTCTTTGGCTTGGCTCATCTACTTGAGAGGGGAGTGGTTGGTTACCAGATGGAACTTTTTTCCCAACAGGTAATAGCGGAGAGACTCGAGTGCCCACTTGATGGCCAGGCACTCTTTCTCCACTATACTGTACCTAGTCTCGGCTGGGGTAAGTTTGCAGCTCAGGAAAACAACGGGATGCTTTTCCCCATTGATGTCCTGAGAGAGTACAGCTCTGAGGCTTACTTCAGAGACATCTGTCTGTACCACAAACTGTGTAACCAACACCAGGGACCCACACAGGGCCGAATTCAGAGCGGAGAAAGCGTTTTCCGCCTGTTCATTCAACTGAACCGTCACTGACTTGCGTCCCTTCAAAAGGCCTGTCAATGGTGCTGCGTCTGTAGTAAAATTGGGGACAAACTTCATATAGTACCCCACAATAACCAGGAACGACTTTACTTGCCGAGTAGTGACAGGTTGGGGCCAATTTCTAATTGCTTCAATTTTGTTTACCTGAGGTTTAATAATTCTGCGCCCAATTACATTCCCCTGGTACTTGGTCTCTTCTAACCCTATCGCGCACTTTTTTGGGTTAGCGGTTAAGCCAGCCTTCCTAAGGGAGTCCACTACAGCCTGTACTTTAGATAGGTGACTTTCCTAGTCGGTGCTATGGATAATTATATCGCCTAGGTACGCCGAAGCGTACCGACGATGTGGACGGAGTACAATGTCCATTAGCCTTTGAAACGTGGCGGGAGCGCCATGTAGACCAAAGGGTAATACCTTGTACTGATACAACCCCTCTGGCGTGATGAAAGCCGTTTTTTCCTTGGCAGCCTCCGTCGAGGGTACCTGCCAGTACCCTTTGGTGAGGTCTAACACAGAAAAATACCGGGCTTGGCCTAACTTCTCAATAAGCTCATCTACTCGGGGCATGGGATATGCATCAAATTTGGACACCTCATTAAGTTTGCGGAAGTCGTTACAGAAGCGCAATGTCCCGTCCGGCTTGGGTATTAAGACTATCGGACTGACCCATTCACTTTTTGACTTGTCGATGACACCTAGCTGCAGCATCAGCTGCACTTCCTCCGCGATGGCTTGTCGCCGAGCCTCGGGTACCCGGTACAGTTTTGACCAGACTTTTGCCTGAGGCTCAATGATAATGTCATGTTGGATTATGGAAGTGTGTCCACTAAGGTCCGAGAACACATCCGTGTTCCGACTAACGAACTCCCTGGCCTCCTGAGCCTATTTAAAGGAGAGGCTGTCAGCAATTTTCACTGTGGCATCCGCTTCCCTTGCTTCAGACAGAGGGACCGAATCCGCTTCCCCTAGAAACCCTGGACGTGGGCTGTCTTCAGTACAGGTTTCCAGATCTTTCCAGTGTTTGAGCAGATTCACATGGTACACCTGCTCCGGCTTTTGCCTCCCTGGCTGATGTACCTTGTAATCTACCTCTCCAATTTTTTCAAGTACCTCGTAGGACCCCTGTCACCTAGCTAGGAACTTACTGTCTATGGTTGGTACCAGCACCAATACCCAATCAACCGGGTTAAAGTTACGGACCCGAGCCTGCCGATTATATATCCTACTCTGGGCTCGCTGCGCTGCCTCCATATGCTCTCTAACCAGAGGTAACACTGTTTCCATCCATCCTTGCATCTGGGTGACATACTCAACAACACTTTTGTGCGGTGTGGGTTGTTCTTCCCACGCCTCTTTGGTGACATTCAACAGACCGCGAGGGTGTCTGCCGTATAGCAGTTCGAAGGGCGAGAACCCAGTAGAGGCAGTTCTTGCACTGTGAACATGAGATAGGGCAGAAGAAGGTCCCAGTCCCTCCCATCCTTAGACACCACTCTTTTTAACATATTCCAGGCCATCCGTTTGCGGATGATACACGGACGTCCGTAACTGTTTTATGTGGAGCAACTTACAGAGTTCCCTCATGACCTTGGACGTAAACGGGGTCCCTTGGTCAGTCAGAACCTCCTTAGGCAGACCCACTCGAGAAAACATCTCCATTAACTACTTAGCTATTATTTTGGCTGATGTATGACGCAGTGGCACCGTCTCCGGCTACCGAGTGGCGTAGTCGAGGATGACCAAGATGTGTTGGTGCCCTCTAGTGGACTTCGGTACTGGGCCTACGACATCCATAGCGATCCGCTCAAATTAAACCTCAATAATCGGGAGAGGGACCAGAGGACTACGGAAATGTGGCTGGGGGCTGGTTATCTGGCAGGTTGGGCAAGACTTGCAATACTCTTCCACCTCTCTGAACACACTGGGCCATTAGAACCGCTGTAGAATCCGGTCCTTCATTTTCTGCTGGCCCAGGTGTAACCCAAGAGCATGTTGGTGGGCTAACTCCAACACGAGCTTGCGATACGCCTTGGGCACCACCAGCTGTTCAATATGCTCACCCCGTAGTTTATTTACCTGGTATAGCATCTCCTGTTGAACCACAAAACGGGGGAACATAGACTCGGCCCCCGGTTGTTGTGGCTCACCCTCAACTACTACCACATTCTCCTAGGCTCGGGATAGAGTCGGATCCTTGTGCTGTACCAAAATTATCGCCAGAGACATTGAGGTCTGCCAGCTCAGGACCCGGCGGCAAGTCCTCCACGTCTCCCACCATCACACTTAGCGGAATTGTCCCCCCCTCTTCCACCGAAGTGGCGGTTACCCCTACTGCTGGCCCTTCTGACCCAGGTTCCCAAGGTTCTGGCCTCCCCCCTGAGCCAGGCCACTCTGCTAGGGTTACATCTGTCTCCCGAGTATCGGTAACTTTCGTGTCTGGCCAGAGTGCTGGGAAACCAGGGAAGTCTCTCCCAATTATCAACTCCGGCCACCGTTGACAGAGAGACCAGGGTGGTGGGATACTCCTTTAAGCCCCCATGAATGCAGACAATGCCGACTTTTTCAGCCAGTATACTCGGCGGGCCGCACCATGGCAGCTCTTATCAGGGACACCAGGCTCCCCGAATCCAGCAGTGCCACTGCTAGAATGTCCCCAACTTCCACCTGGCACAGGTGACTATTGTCTACAGTCTCGGAGGTACCTGTGGCACATAGCTTCCTGGCATACAGTGAGTGGTGGTAGCCATAGTTGGTATCCATGGGTTAACGATGGGGACAGTCGGCTCTTATATGTCCAGGTTCGTGACACCGCCAGCAGACCACAGGGGCTGGGTCTGCAGGGGGTACGTCCCGGGCTGGTTTGGCTGGCACCAGCCACCGGGTTTGGAGTGGAGATTTCCGGGGTTTAGCTGGCCCCCTGCAGGTTTCTGGTGGCCTCATAGCGCTCCACTAGGTTGACCATCTCCAAGGCATTATTCGGAGACACCTGGCCGATCCAGTGCTAGAGAGGGTACGGCAAAGCCCTCCAAAACACATCCGCCAACAGCCAATCCAACACAGCAGTGGGAGTCAATATGTCAGGCTGCAGCCATTTTTGCAATCGGTGCAGCAGATCGTAATATTGGGGTCTGGCGGGTTCAGTCGGGTTAAATTTCCACTGATGCACCCTCTGGGCCCGACCAATACATTTACCCCGAGTCTCGCCAGGATCTCACCTTTTACTGTCGGGTAGTCAGCAGCTTGATCATTAGGGAGATCAAACAATACTTGCTGGGGACCAGACGCCAGGAACGGAGCAACAACCTTAGCCCACTGATCTCAGGGTAACTTTTCCCACTTTTCCGAAGACCGCCAGATAGGTCTCAACATCATCCGAGGGGGTCATCTTCGGAATTCCTACAATATATATATATATATATATATATATATAAAAATCACATGGAAAGAATATAGAATATAAAATATTAATATGCCAAAATTATGCGATACCCAATAAAAAGTGTAGCTGCCCAATAATAAATATAGCAGATAATTTAGTAATATCAACTAATATCAATATTAGTGACATGCCAAAATATATATTAATGAACTGATCTATTAATTACCGTAATATGACAGTTACTATAATGGCATAGTGCGATAATGTACAAGCCCTTTGGTGTTACAATATGGTATCTATAAATGAATAAAGTAATTCATTCAGTGATATAGTGCCCCAGAAGCCACTAGTAAAATATAAAAATAGTTACTGACCAGATAATGGCATGATATGGTAGCAAGTCCCACTTAGACCCCCTACGTGTTTCGCCATGTGGTTTCTTTGGGAGGTCCGATAGGTCAATGATATATATTTTGGCATGTTGCCATTATTTAATCACTGATATTATATTAGTACATATTACTAGATTATCTCCTATATTTATTATTGGGCACTTTTTATTGGTTACTACATAACAACCTATTTTAACATATTATTCTGATTATTTAGATTCTATTAACTTATTATATGAATTATTTAAAGGGAACCTGTCACCGGGATTTTGTGTATAGAGCTGAGGACATGGGTTGCTAGATGGCATCTAGCACATCCACAATATCCAGTCCCCAGAGCTCTGTGTGCTTTTATTGTGTAAAAAAACTGATTTGATACATATGCAAATTACCCTGAGATGAGTCCTGTACGTGAGATCAGTCAGGGACAGGACTCATCTCAGGTTAATTTGCATATATATCAAATTGGCTTTTTTACACAATAAAAGCACACAGAGCTATGGGGACTGGGTATTGCGGATATGCTAGCGGCCATCTAGCAACCCATGTCCTCAGCTCTATACACAAAATCCCAGTGACAGGTTTCCTTTAATAATTATTTATATTCTATAATGTATAAAAGGTTAAAAGGCGTCTCACTTTCTGTTGATATGGTGAGGCGCTCTTGTCTAATTGATCCACCCTATCAAGGAATTAAATGTAAATTGTATAATTTAGACAGGCACTCAAACAATTGGAACCACCTGGAGACGATATTTACTGAATTTAAGCAAAATTTAATGTACAATTAAAAAATCACAAACCGTATTGAACATAAAAAATATATAAAATAATAATAAAAATGTGTATAAAAATTGAACAACAGAAATATTTCCAATACATGATGGTATCTCTAGAGATAATGGTCCCGTTTAATTTATCATCTGTGTGGCTCTCAATTATGAATTAAAGTATACTAGTTGCTGTTTTAATACTTTGTTGTTGCCACTCAGGTGACAATATGATACGGGCCAGTATTCACTCTATAACATATTGCCCACTTTGTATATAGTCAATACAGATAGCCACTGATTAAGGAGTAAGCCCATACTCCGAAACACATCTGGCGTTCAGAATCCACTCGCAAGGATCCACTCATACAAAGAACATTATGGATATGACAAATAATTCTCTATCCAAGGATTGATGAAGCGCTTCACACAAAGAAATCCGGTCTGAGGTTACATCTAAAGGATTGAGACAGATAAAACAACTGAGTGACTCTCACTGCACTTGTGAAGCGCCGGGCAAGTACCCTAAGACACGTGGGACGCCGAGCGCATATAACCCAGACTTCATACACTACAGCCGTACGTGCCAACTTCCGGTCTCTGTGCCAGACACAGGGGGACCCTGCTTCAAAGCGCAGCCAGATAGCAGAAAACTCCTAGCAGGCCACATTTGGTTACATTTCACACCTCCATCCAAACAGCACAGATCCTGCAGAAAAAACTCCCTGCAGGGGGTCTAAGCCATTCCCCAGTTCAATTAAATCAATTAGCAGACAGCATGGAATCAGCTATTTATAAGGAATTATCAATTACCCGGCCATCACAGGCACAAACCGGATGTATATTTTTGTCCCGGTGGCCACGATAAACATGCCCATGGTCATAGTTTGGTGGTGGTGGGATGCCAGGGAAGGGAGATATCAAGTGGGTGTCTTGATGAACCCTAAAGGGTTTTGTGGGTCATTAAGCTGCCAGGATCAGCAGGGAGGTGGGGACCACTCCCAGAGGCTGGGAGGGGAGGGGCCGGCTACAGGTTAAAAGGCTTGTGCCAGCAAGCGGGCGGGTCTTTTCTGAAAGGGGGTCACATTGTGCCATGTGTTTGGAGAGACCTGGAAATGGCTGACATCACTGCCCCCACGTGACCTCAGCCAAGGACTATTAAACCATCCTAACCCAAAGGAACATTCATCTACCCGGTAACTGACTTGTGCTCTGTGTAATCCTATCTCGTGTTCTATCTAGTGTGCCCTAATCTCGTGCTGTCTTGTATCTTGATCATGAATCCCCACGTCCGTGTTTCGGCCTAGTTATAAGCTATCGCGGGTTGGTTTCTCACCGAATATAATCCCGTTAGCAGACCGGGCTTATATCAAACGAGAAGTTGGTGGCAGCTTACCCGGGCTGAGAAAGCGCTGTTTTTACTGCGGCAGTGAAAAGGCTCTCTCAGCTTGTTGCCTCTCTGTGCCCGCGTGGACAGGAGGTGTCTGTGTAAATTGTACCAAGCTGACCTTACATGCTCCTCCAGGAGGGCGTAACGTCACGTCTTGGTAACCAGGGACCATACCGCGTCTCGTGAGCTTGACGTAGTTGACGTCAAGCGGGCACAAAGGGTGGTATTTCGTCACAATTTGCAATAGCAAACAATATAGGATCTTGATTCATTTGTTGCGTTAATTGCGATATATCCCACTGTCAAAGTGTTGGTTATATACTAAGGCCTCTTTCACACGAATGATACGGATTAAGTCCAGGGGCGTTCAGGGTGTGTTCAGTGAAACTCGCACCATTTTATAAGCAAATTCAGTCAGTTTTGTCTGCGATTGTGTTCAGTTGTTCAGTTTTAACGCGTGGGTGCAATGCGTTTTGATGCGTTTTTCACTCGCATGATAAAAAAACTTTTTACAAACAACATCTCTTAGCAACCATCAGTGAAAAACGCATCGCATCCACACTTGCTTGTGGAAGCAATGCGTTTTTCACGCAGCCTCATTCACTTCTATGGGGCCAGGGCTGCTTTAAAAACGCAGAATATAGAACATGCTGCGATTTTCACGAAACGCACAAGTGGTGTGAAAAACAATGCTCATGTACACAGGCCCAGTGAAATGAATGGGTCAGGATTCAGTGCAGGTGCAAAGCATTCACGTCACGCATTGCACCCTTGCTGAAAACTCGCTCGTGTGAAAGGGGCCTAAGGAGCAATACAATGTGGATATAAGAATGGACATATTTTAAAAGCCTGTGAATACTATCTACTATCACCTTGTCCATTAACCAAAAAAGGACATTTTTGAACTGGACACATATAGGCTTAAGTAAGTCCAAAGTGAGGCAGTATCTTTAGTGATAGGGACCCATCTGCGGAAGCCACCTTGACGCCTGGTAGATGGGCCCGACACGTTTGTGCGCTAAGAGCTTCCATTATTCATTTATACTCATTTATAGTCGGTATTGTACCACTTTTATCTAGAATGACCCCCATTTCTTAGCTCTATTGTTTGTATATACAGTGGGATGCGAAAGTTTGGACAACCTTGTTAATCGTCATGATTTTCCTGTATAAATCGTTGGTTGTTACGATAAAAAATGTCACTTAAATATATCATATAGGAGGCACACACAGTGATATTTGAGAAGTGAAATGGAGTTTATTGGATTTACAGAAAGTGTGCTATAAATGTTTAAACAAAATTAGGCAGGTGCATAAATTTGGGCACTGTTGTCATTTTATTGATTCCAAAACCTTTAGAACTAATTATTGGAACTCAAATTGACTTGGTAAGCTCAGTGACCCCTGACCTACATACACAGGTGAATCCAATTATGAGAAAGAGTATTTAAGGGGGTCAATCAAACAACTCTCAAATGGCCTGAAGACAAAGATTGTTCACCATCATGGTTTAGGGGAAGGATACAGAAAGCTGTCTCAGAGATTTCAGCTGTCTGTTTCCACAGTTAGGAACATATTGAGGAAATGGAAGACCACAGGCTCAGTTCAAGTTAAGGCTCGAAGTGGCAATCCAAGAAAAATCCCGGATAGACATAAGCGACGAAGGGTAAGAACAGTCACAGTCAACCCACAGACCAGCACCAAAGACCTACAACATCATCTTGTTGCAGATGGAGTCACTGTGCATCGTTCAACCATTTGGCGCACTTTATACAAGGAGATGCTGTCTGCGAGAGTGATGCAGAGGAAGCCTTTTCTCCGCCCACAGCACAAAAAGTGCCGCTTGAGGTGGGCTAAAGCACATTTGGACAAGCCAGCTTCATTTTGGAATAAGTTGCTGTGGACTGATGAAACTAAAATTGAGTTATTTGGCCATAACAAGGGGCGTTATGCATGGAGGAAAAAGAACACAGCATCCCAAGAAAAACACCTGTTACCTACAGTAAAATATGGTGGTGGTTCCATCATGCTGTGGGGCTGTGTGGCCAGTGCAGGCAGTGGGAATCTTGTCAAAGTTGAGGGACGCATGGATTCCACTCAGTATCAGCAGATTCTGGAGACCAATGTCCAGGAATCAGTGACAAAGCTGAAGCTCCGCCGGGGTTGGATGTTTCAACAAGACAACGACCCTAAACACTGCTCAAAATCCACTAAGGCATTTATGCAGAAGGACAAGTACAACGTTCTGGAATGGCCATCTCAGTCCCCAGATCTGAATATAATTGAAAATCTGTGGTGTGACTTAAAGAGAGCTGTCCATGCTCGGAAGCCATCAAACCTGAATGAACTAAAGATGTTTTGTAAAGAGGAATGGTCCAAAATACCTTCAACCAGAATCCAGACTCTCATTGGAACCTACAGGAAGCGTTTAGAGGCTGTAATTTCTGCAAAAGGAGGATCTACTAAATATTGATTTCATTTCTTTTTTGTGGTGCCCAAATTTATGCACCTGCCTAATTTTGTTTAAACAATTATAGCACACTTTCTGTAAATCCAATAAACTCCATTTCACTTCTCAAATATCACTGTGTGTGTCTCCTATATAATATATTTAAGTGACATTTTTTATCGTAACAACCAACGATTTATACAGGAAAATCATGACGATTAACAAGGTTGCCCAAACTTTCGCATCCCACTGTATAATGGTGTGCAGCCATTTAGTTTTTTGTAATTATGTTTGCTTCATGGATATGCACCTGTGATTCTGAAGGTTTTAGTCTAAATTTTCTTGCAATATTTTGGGGGTGGCACCCCTTTTAGACTGGACACGCCCATCTGCCTGGGACTTCTGAGTAGAGTACGTTTGTAGCTGGTTCCTACACTGCCCTGAATATTGTAGGCTTAAGTAAGTCCAAAGTGAGACAGTGTCTTTAGTGATAGGGACCCATCTGCGGCAGCCACCTTGACGCCTGGTAGATGGGCCCGACACGTATGTGCGCTAAGAGCTTCCATTATTCATTTATACTCATTTATAGTCGGTAGTGTACCACTTTTATCTAGAATGACCCCCATTTCTTAGCTCTATTGTTTATATATATAACGGTGTGCAGCCATTTAGTTTTTTGTGTTTATATATATATATATATTCTTATAAGAGAGCCTTGCGATACTAACGATTACAAACGTATGATCATAACTATATTGACTATATCTGTATTGACTATATACAAAGTGGGCAATATGTTATAGAGTGAATACTGGCCCGTATCATATTATCACCTGAGTGGCAACAACAAAGTATTAAAACAGCAACTAGTATACTTTAATTCATAATTGAGAGCCACACAGATGATAAATTAAAAGGGACCATTATCCCTAAAGATACCATCACGTATTGCAAATATTTCTATTGTTCTATTTTTATACACATTTTTATTATTATTTTATATATTTTTTATGTTCAATATGGTTTGTGGTTTTTGAATTGTACAATAAATGTTGCTTAAATTAAGTAAATATCGTCTCCAGGTGGTTCCAATTGTTTGAGTGCCTGTCTAAATGATACAATTTATATATACACTCACCTAAAGAATTATTAGGAACACCTGTTCTATTTCTCATTAATGCGATTATCTAGTCAACCAATCACATGGCAGTTGCTTCAATGCATGTAGGGTTGTGGTCCTGGTCAAGACAATCTCCTGAACTCCAAACTGAATGTCAGAATGGGAAAGAAGCAATTTTGAGCGTGGCATGGTTGTTGGTGCCAGACGGGCCGGTCTGAGTATTTCACAATCTGCACAGTTACTGGGATTTTCACGCACAACCATTTCTAGGGTTTACAAAGAATGGTGTGAAAAGGGAAAAACATCCAGTATGCGGCAGTCCTGTGGGCGAAAATGCCTTGTTGATGCTAGAGGTCAGAGGAGAATGGGCCGACTGATTCAAGCTGATAGAAGAGCAGCGTTGATTGAAATAACCACTCGTTATGCAGCAAAGCATTTGTGAAGCCACAACACGCACAACCTTGAGGCGGATGGGCTACAACAGCAGAAGACCCCACTAGGTACCACTCATCTCCACTACAAATAGGAAAAAGAGGCTACAATTTGCACGAGCTCACCAAAATTGGACTGTTGAAGACTGGAAAAATGTTGCCTGGTCTGATGAGTCTCAATTTCTGTTGAGACATTCAAATGGTAGAGTCCGAATTTGGCGTAAACAGAATGAGAACATGTATCCATCATGCCTTGTTACCACTGTGCAGGCTGGTGGTGGTGGTGTAATGGTGTGGGGGATGTTTTCTGGGCACACTTTAGGCCCCTTAGTGCCAATTGGCGATCGTTTAAATGCCACGGGCTACCTGAGCATTGTTTCTGACCATGTCCATCCCTTCATGACCACCATGTACCCATCCTCTGATGGCTACTTCCAGCAGGATAATGCACCATGTCACAAAGCTAGAATCATTTCAAATTGGTTTCTTGAACATGACAATGAGTTCACTGTACTAAAATGGCCCCCACAGTCACCAGATCTCAACCCAATAGAGCATCTTTGGGATGTGGTGGAACGGGAGCTTCGTGCCCTGGATGTGCATCCCTCAAATCTCCATCACCTGCAAGATGCTATCCTATCAATATGGGCCAACATTTCTAAAGAATGCTATCAGCACCTTGTTGAATCAATGCCACGTAGCGTTAAGGCAGTTCTGAAGGTCTAACACCATATTAGTATGGTGTTCCTAATAATTCTTTAGGTGAGTGTATATTCTATACATTACCGATAGCTTTATCCCTTGTAGTGTTTTTATCTATTTTTATGGCGTATTGGTTTTTGTGTTACTACATTAATAAAGCTTAAATATTTTTAACATAATATTGTCTTCACTTTCAAGTGAATTAGTCCAAGGCAATGTTATCATCAGCAGTCTATGCACAAACTAATTATTATCTGTCCTTTCATCACTCTGTCACAGAAATCAAGAAGGTTTTTCATCCTGACATTCCTGGGCTCAATAATGTGGATTGCTATATTTTCATACCTCATGGTATGGTGGGCACATCAGGTGAGGCTGTATAATGGTACACACTTATGGACTTAATTATTATACAAAGACTTGAAAATGTCTTCATACCCCTTCACCCTTTACACATTGTTTGACCTTACAGCCACAAACTTAAATGTATTTTATTGAAATTTTATGTGATATATCAACACAAAGTAGCAGGTATGTGTGGTGTTGAAATGGGGTGCCTACGGCCCACCAGTAAAATTTTATTCTAGGGGCCCATGTACAGTTACATGCAAATACTACCTGCTCACACAGCAGCAGACAGCTAAACAGGGTAGTTTACTAAATAATCTACCCAGTTTTTATATGGACATAAACTGGTTTAGATGTTGTAGACCTGTCTATGTCTACTGCAGTCAGTTTACTGTATCATGTGCCACTTGTGCAGAGGTGGGGGCTAGGGCGCACCCTGCTTAGGGGCCAACCGGGGCATTCACCTCTTGTTTTGGATTTATATAACATCCTTAGTTGTGTTATATACATCTGAAACGCATCACAGGAGGTGCTATTCTTCAATAAAGGATTCCATTGTTTTATCTGGAGCTGGAATAACCTTTTTTCTTCAGTTTACATTTGTTGGAGTACCGCACTTTTCCGTTCCCCAGACCTGTCCACTGGCGAGTACCAAACAAGGCTACCGCTACTGCACACAACATAGCTTACTTTTACACTTGTTATTTCCGGTATTGAGATCCAGCAGAGGATCTCATTACTAGTGTTGAGCCAACTTGTGTTTTAAGTTCGGCATCTAAAGTTTGGGTTCGGGTTATCGAAGAATCGCGTTATGGATTCCGCTACCACAGACCAAGTTATAGTCCGTGGTAGCGGAATCCATAATGCGATTCTTCGATAACCCGAACCTGAACTTTAGACGCCGAACTTAAAACACAAGTTCGCTCAACACTACTCATTACCAGAATTAAACAAATCTGCTTTGATTCTGCACATCAGGATGCATCCGTTCCGTTAGGTTGCGGTTGTGTGAAATCCAAAATGGAAAAAAAAAACGGATCCGTCAACTAAACACATTGAAAGTCAATGGGTGACGGATTCAGGTTTTTAGGCTCCTAAAAAACTGATCCGTCACCATTGACTTACATTGTTTTCAGCGCTGGATATGCATTTTTTCCCGTTTTTATGACCGGACACAAAACCACAGCTTGCTGCGGTTGTTTGTCCAGTGACAAAACGGAATGCTGCCTGAACGGAAGACATCCTGAACCGATCTCTTTCCATTCAGAATGCATGAGGACTAAACGGAAACATTTTTTTCCGGTATTGAGATTCTCTGCCTGATCTTGATACCGGAAAACAACAAGGCAAGTGTGAAAGTAGCCTTATTGAGATAAATGCATGGAAATCTAGGAAGTAGTATAGGTAAAGGTACAAAAAGATGCACCTACATCACCACAGAACACAGATCAATTCAACGTCACCATTCATTGTGGCAAGTACTAACTATGCATTATTTCTGCCAGGTGGGGGAAACCATTGGCATTTCAGAGGAGATAATGGGTCTTACCATACTGGCTGCTGGCACTTCAATACCAGATCTCATCACCAGTGTAATTGTGGCAAGGAAAGGACTGGGAGACATGGCTGTGTCTAGCTCTGTTGGAAGCAACATCTTTGACATTACTGTAGGGTGAGTATCTAGAACTGCAGAGCTGAATATTGTGTGCAACTCTAAAAATGTATGAGGCTGGAATCACACATGCAGGTTTTGTGGCAGGAGTGAATAGAAGAGAATGACTGGCCTTTATTAATGTTATGTGTCTCCTTCTTTTGAATCCACTCCTGTTTGGCTCCAAAAAGTTACCATACAAACTTTTTGTCCTGGCTTTTTTTTTTGGCTTGTGCAACATTTTTAGGCAATTTCTACGGCATTTTGGGCCAGTGTGTTTGAGCGCCTGGTATATTGTTTGCCTACCTTGCATTTTTATTTAAAAAAAGAAGTATGAAAACATTTAAATAAAAAAATGCCCACAAAAAGCCTAAGACCCCTTGCAGACGAGCGTGAGCGGATTAGGTCCAGATGCGTTCAGTGAAAAATGCGCGATTTCGCAAGCAAGTTAATTCGGTTTTGCCTGCCATTGCGTTCAGTTGTTATCACGCGGGTGAAATGCGCACTGACGCGTTTTTCACGCGCGTGATAGAAAACTGAATGTTTACAAACAACATCTCTAAGCAACCATCCGTGAAAAAGGCATTGCATCCGCATTTGCTCACGGATGCGATTTTCACGCAGCCCCATTCACTTTTATGGGGCCAGCGTTGTGTGAAAAACGCAGAATATAGAACATGCTGCGATTTTCACGCAACGCACAAGTGATGCGTGAAAACCAATGATCATGTACAAAGTATAAAAGGGGCCTAAAAATGACTATGCCTTATGTAATTATGTTTTCCTAGAAAAAAACTATATGAAATCCGTAATATCATCCAGTGGAACAAGATATGGATTCTGGAAGTACTGTAGGGCCTCAAAGACATGTGTAGAGCCATAAGTACAGTCAGGTCCATAAATATTGGGACATCGACACAATTCTAACATTTTGGGCTCTATACACCACCACAATGGATTTGAAATAAAACAAACAAGATGTGCTTAAGGCCTCATGCACACGACCGTTGTGTGCATCCGTGGCCGTTGTGCCGTTTTCCTTTTTTTTTTTCGCGGACCCATTGACTTTCAATGGGTCCGTGGAAAGATCGGAAAATGCACCGTTTTGCAGCCGAGGCCGTGATCCGTGTATCCTGTCCGTCAAAAAAATAAGACCTGTCCTATTTTTTTGACGGACAAATGTTCACAGACCCATGCAAGTCAATGGGTCTGTGAAAGAACACGGATGCACACAAGATTGGCATCCATGTCCGTGATCCGTGGCCGTAGGTTGCTTTCATACAGACGGATCCGAAGATCCGTCTGCATAAAAGCTTTTTCAGATCTAAGTTTTCACTTCGTGAAAACTCATATCCAACAGTATATTCTAACACAGAGGCGTTCCCATGGTGATGGGGACGCTTCTAGTTAGAATACACTACAAACTTTGTACAAGACTGCTGCCTGGCAGCACCCGATCTCTTACAGGGGGATATGATAGCACAATTAACCCCTTTAGGTGCGGCACCTGAAGGGGTTAATTGTACTATCATATCCCCCTGTAAGAGATCAGGGCTGCCAGGCAGCAGGGGGCAGACCCCCCCCCCCCTCCCCAGTTTGAATATCGTTGGTGGCACAGTGTGCGCCCCCCATCGGGCCCCCCCTTCCTCCCTCTAGTGTAATAAATCGTTGGTGGCACAGTGTGCACCCCCATCGGCCCCCCTCCCTCTATAGCAGTAACAACATTGGTGGCAGTGTGCGGCTTCCCATCTCCCGCCCCCCCATCATTGGTGGCAGCGGAGTTCCGATCGGAGTCCCAGTTTAATCGCTGGGGCTCCGATCGGTAACCATGGCAACCAGGAAGCTACTGCAGCCTTGGTTGCCATGGTTACTTAGCAATAGTACAACAGTAGAAGATTCATACTTACCTGCTGCGATGTCTGTGACCGGCCGGGAGCTCCTCCTACTAGTAAGTGACAGTTCTTTAGCAATGCGCCGCACAGACCTGTCACTTACCAGTAGGTGGAGCTCCCGGCCGGACACAGACATCGCAGCAGCAAGCAGGTAACTATGAATCTTCTACTATTGTACTATTGCTAAGTAACCATGGCAACCAGGACTGCAGTAGCGTCCTGGTTGCCATGGTTACCGATCGGAGCCCCAGCGATTAAACTGGGACTCCGATCGGAACTCCGCTGCCACCAATGATGGGGGGGGGGAGATGGGATGCCGCACACTGGCCACCAATGTTGTTACTGCTATAGAGGGAGGGGGGCGCACACTGTGCCACCAACGATTTATAACAATAGAGGGAGGAAGGGGGGGCCCGATGGGGGGCGCACACTGTGCCACCAACGATTTATTACACTAGAGGGAGGAAGGGGGGCCCGATGGGGGGCGCACACTGTGCCACCAACGATTTATTACACTAGAGGGAGGACGGGGGGCCCGATGGGGGGCGCACACTGTGCCACCAACGATATTCAAACTGGGGAGGGGGGGGGGTCTGCCCCCTGCTGCCTGGCAGCCCTGATCTCTTACAGGGGGATATGATAGTACAATTAACCCTTTCAGGTGCCGCACCTGAAGGGGTTAATTGTGCTATCATATCCCCCTGTAAGAGATCGGGTGCTGCCAGGCAGCAGGGGGCAGTCTTGTACAAAGTTTGTAGTGTATTCTAACTAGAAGCGTCCCCATCACCATGGGAACGCCTCTGTGTTAGAATATGAGTTTCACGATGTAGCTCATATCCGACAGTATATTCTAACATAGAGGCGTTCCCATGGTGATGGGGACGCTTCAAGTTAAAATATACCATCGGATTGGAGAAAACTCCAATCCGATGGTATAAAAGAACTCCAGACTTTACATTGAAAGTCAATGGGGACGGATCCGTTTGAAATGGCACCATATTGTGTCAACGTCAAACGGATCCGTCCCCATTGACTTGCATTGTAATTCAGGACGGATCCGTTTGGCTCCGCACGGCCAGGCGGACACCAAAACTTTTTTTTCATGTCCGTGGATCCTCCAAAAATCAAGGAAGACCCATGGACGAAAAAACGGTCGTGGATCACGGACCCACGGACCCCGTTTTTGCGGACCGTGAAAAAAAACCTGTCGTGTGCATGAGGCCTTAACTGCAGACTGTCAGCTTTAATTTGAGGGTATTTACATCCAAATCAGGTGAACGGTGTAGGAATTACAACAGTTTGCATATGTGCCTCCCACTTGTTAAGGAACCAAAAGTAATGGGACAATTGGCTTCTCAGCTGTTCCATGGCCGGGTGTGTGTTATTCCAATTACAATGAGCAGATAAAAGGTCCAGAGTTCATTTCAAGTGTGCTATTCGCATTTAGAATCTGTTGCTGTCAACTTTCAAGATGAGATCCAAAGAGCTGTCACTATTAGTGAAGCAAGCCATCATTAGGCTGAAAAAACACAACAAACCCATCAAAGAGATAGCAAAAACATTAGGCGTGTCCAAAACAATAGTTTGGAACATTCTTTAAAAAGAAGGAACGCATCGGTGAGCTCAGCAACACCAAAAGACCTGGAAGACCAGGGAAAACAACTGTGGTGGATGACCGAATAATTCTTTCCCTGGTGAAGAAAACACCCTTCACAACAGTTGGCCAGATCAAGAACACTCTCCAGGAGGTAGGTGTATTTGTGTCAAAGGCAACAATCAAGAGAAGACTTCACCAGAGTGAATACAGAGGGTTCCCCACAAGATGTAAACACTGGTGAGCCTCAAAAACAGGAAGGCCAGATTAGAGTTTGCCAAACGACATCTAAAAAAGCCTTCACAGTTCTGGAACAACATCCTATGGACAGATGAGACCAAGATCAACTTGTACCAGAGTGATGTGAAGAGAAGTGTATGGAGAAGGAAAGGAACTGCTCATGCTCCTAAGCATACCACCTCATCAGTGAAGCATGATGGTAGTAGTGTCATGGCGTGGACATGTATGGCTGCCAATGGAACTGGTTCTCTTGTATTTATTCATGATGTTGAGCATGTATTTCACTTGCTGAAGACAAAACTGAAGGGAAGATGTCCCAAGAACAAGCAGGAACTTAAGACAGTTGCAGTAGTGGCCTTGCAGAGCATCACCAGGGATTAAACCTAGCGTCTGGTGATGTCTATGCGTTCCAGACTTCAGGCTGTAATTGACTGCAAAAGAATTTGCAACCGAGTATTAAAATGTGAAAGTTTGATTTATGAATATTATTCTGTCCCATTACTTTTGGTTCCTTAACCCCTTAAGGACTTAGGACGTACCGGTACGTCATGTGTTGTTCCGATCACCGCTGCCCGGCAGGCGGTGATCAAAACCCGATGCCTGCTCAAATCATTGAGCAGGCACCTTGGCTAAATGCACCGTGTCGGCGATCGCCGCAAACCGCAGGTCAATTCAGACCTGCGGTTTGCGGCTTTTACCTGTGCCTGCGGCGCTGATCGGGCGTGCCATCGGGTACCCATGCGTCTGTAGGGGGGACCCGATGGCATGGAAGGCAGCGCGATGCCTTCCTGTGGCGTGCCTGTGAGATCCAGCCCCCTGGATCTCACAGGCCAGAGGCTGTATGAGTAATACACACAGTATTACTCATACAGCCAATGCATTCCAATACAGAAGTATTGGAATGCATTGTAAAAGATTAGACCCCCAAAAGTTCAAGTCCCAAAGTGGGACAAAAAATTAAGTGAAAAAAAAAAGTTGAAAAAATAAAGTTTCCCCCCCAAAAAATTAAAAGTTTCAAGTAAAAATAAACAAAAACGTAATTTTCCCCAAATAAAGTTAAAAAAAATTGCTAAAAAATAGGGGGGAAAAAAAGTATACATATTAGGTATCGCCGTGTGTATCGACCGGCTCTATAAACATATCACATGACCTAACCCCTCAGATGAACACCGTAAAAAATAAAAAATGTGCTAATAAACAATTTTTTTGTCACGTTACATACCAAAAAGTACAACAGCAAGCGATCAAAAAGGCGTTTGCCCACCTAAAATAGTACCAATCTAACTGTTACCTCATCACGCAAAAAATGAGCCCCTACCTGAGACAATCGCCCAAAAAAAAAAACTATGGTTAAGAATATGGAGACACTAAAACATCATTTTTTTTTTCCTTTTAAAAAAGCTGTTATTGTGTAAAACTTACATAAATAAAAAAAAGTATACATATTTGGTATCGCCGCGCTCGTATCGACTGGCTCTATAAAAATATCACATGACCTAACCCCTCAGATGAACACCGTAAAAATATTAAAATAAAAACTGTGCTAAATAAACCATTTTTTGTCACCTTACATCACAAAAAGTATAATAGCAAGCAATAAAAAAGTCACACGCACCCCAAAATAGTGCAAAAAAAACCCGCAAAAATCATACCCTACCCAAGGTAATCACCCAAACATTAAAAAAATTATGGCTCTCAGACTATGGAAACACTAAAACATGATTTTTTTGGCTTCAAAAAAGAAATCATTGTGTAAAACTTACATAAATAAAAAAAAAAGTATACATATTAGGTATCGCCGCATCCGTGACAACCTGGTCTATAAAAATATCACATGATCTAACCTGTCAGATGAATGTTGTAAATAACAAAAAATAAAAACGGTGCCAAAACAGCTATTTCTTAGTACCCTAAACTAGTACCAACAATACTGCCACCCTATCCCGTAGTTTCTAAAATGGGGCCACTTTTTGGGAGTTTCTACTCTAGGAGTGCATCAGGGGGGCTTCAAATGGGACATGGTGTCAAAAAAACCAGTCCAGCAAAACCTGCCTTCCAAAAACCGTATGGCATTTCTTTCCTTCTGCGCCCTGCCGTGTGCCGGTACAGCGGTTTACGACCACATATGGGGTGTTTCTGTAAACTAGAGAATCTGGGCCATAAATATTGAGTTGATTTGGCTGTTAACCCTTGCTTTGTAACTTGCTTATGTAAGCCTCGCAAAGTGACTTCAGACCTGAACTGGTCCCTAAAAATTGGGTTTTTGAAAATTTCTGAAAAATTTCAAGATTTGCTTCTAAACTTCTAAGCCTTGTAACATCCCCATATAATAAAATATCATTCCCAAAAGGATCCAAACATGAAGTAGACATATGGGGACTGTAAAGTAATAACTATTTTTGGAGGTATTACTATGTATTTTAGAAGTAGAGAAATTGAAACTTGGAAATTTGCTATTTTTTACAAATATTTGGTATTTTTACTTCATTTTACCAGTGTCATGAAGTACAATATGTGACGAAAAGGGGTTAACAAGTGGGAGGCACATATGCAAACTGTTGTAATTCCTACACCGTTCACCTGTTCGGGATGTAAATACAAATTAAAGCTGACAGTCTGCAGTTAAAGAACATTTTGATTGTTTCTTTTCAAATCCATTGTGGTGGTGTATAGAGCCAAAAATGTTAGAATTGTGTTGATGTCCCAATATTTATGGATCTGACTGTAATTAAATGGCCATACACATGAGGCTCTAGTCTGTTTGGCGGAATAAACCCATGTGTGGTCTCACATACTGTCACCATTTTGTTTGCAGGCTGCCCGTCCCCTGGTTCCTGTTTTCAGTATTTAACGGTTTCAGTCCTGTGGCGGTGAGCAGCAACGGCTTGTTTTGCGCAATTGTCCTCCTCTTTATCATGCTTCTCTTTGTCATATTCTCCATTGCTGCCTGCAAGTGGAAGATGAACAAGTTTCTTGGACTCACCATGTTCACTTTGTACTTTGTGTTTGTGATCGTCAGTGTCATGCTGGAGGACAGGATAATCGTGTGCCCCATATCTATATAAGACACCCACTAATTATAGAGCATCCACTGAACTGACCTCATCCAACATTCATATATATGGTGCACGCAGTCATAGAGCAAACCTCATCAAATATATTTTCTTATTCCTATTTTTTATATGTACATATTGCTACTTTACTTAGTAACCAGCACTGCACCGACCTAGATTATGACCCGCGCCCTCCACCTAGAAATCTCTAACCCATCCTTGTATATGGACTATACAAGTACATTTCACTACACTGCCGCCATTAGAGATGTCTGCCAAGCAATATGTCAACCTTGAATAAGATGCCAGTTTATAAACATGTTAAGTAAACTGAAATAAACCCAATCTGATTCCCAATGCTGTGACTGCAAAGTTAATATCCAGATAAAGGTATGTATTGCCATGTGATATCCATCATGTAGTATTCAGGTCGGGGTTGGAGTCAGTCCAAATGTGATGGATTTTCTGCTGATTAAAGAAAATCCCCAAGACAAATCTGCCTAGAGTCGTGTGGATTTGGTGTGGATTTATTTCTGAAAAATAGAAAATAAAAAATAAATTGGATTTACACTCTGCACCTGTGGATTTTGCTGCAGATCCACGTCCGACTCTGCATCACTACATTGTTTGTGGATTTTTTTTGAAGATTCTCCCCCCCCCCCCCCCCCATTGAAGACAATGGTAAAAAATTTGCACCAAACAGTGAACTGTCTGCAACAGAATCAACATATAGTGGATTTTAAAGGAGATCTGTCAGCAGGTTTGTACCTATGACACTGTCTGACCTGTTACTTGTGCGGTTGGCAGCTGAAGGCATCTGTGTTGGTCCCATGTTCATATGTGCCCGCATTGCTGAGATATACTGTATGTTCTAGGAGCAACAGGGACGTTGTCATTACACCTAGAGGCTCTGCTGTCTCTGGAACTGCTGCGCCCCCTGCATTTTGATTGACAGGGCCAGGCAGTGTAAATTCGATCACACGTGTCTGGCACTGTTAATCAAAGTGTAGAGGGTGCAGCAGTTACAGAGAGAGCAGAGCCTCTAGGTGTAACGGTAACGCCCCCGTTGGTTCCAAAGGCTCATTTCCATATATTGAAACATCATTTTTCTCAGCAATGCGGGCACATATTAACATGGGACCAACACAGATGCCTTCAGCTGCCAAGTGCACATGTAACAGGTCAACCAGTTTTTTTTATAGGTACAAATCTGCTGATAGATGCCCTTTAAAAATGTCTGCCGTGTGGATGTGATTAGGGATGAGCGAATCTACTTCGGAGGAAACATCCTAAGTCGATTCGCATAAAACTTAGTTTCAATACTGTACAGAGTGAGCGCTCCCTACAGTATTATAATAGGGTATATTTCCACTGGACCGGGGGTCGAGTGGAGGGGTGGACCGTAGGCGCAAAAACGCAACCAGAGTATTTTTATAAACCAATAGTTTTTTTTTATTATTGTTATAGTGACAACGCGTTTCGGGGTTCTGCGGACCCCTTTTTCAAGTCTAGAACAACATATACACAAAAATTAGAAACACACTGGTGTGCCTCAGGTTACAGAAATGTCCGGTAGAAAGAGATAATACTGGATAAAAAGTGGTGGTAACATGACCGTCAGGAGTAATGATAGTAATAAAAGTGATAACATGACCGTCATGAGGTCGTGACTGGATAAAAGGGTACATAAATATGTAAATGCAAAGCAGTTAATGCTATAAAAAGTCAATAAATAAAAATGAGAGCTAGGTATGAATTGTAAAAACAAAACATAAATATAAATAAAATATATATAATATAATATAAAATATATATAAGTATAAATATCTAAACATATGCACACACACATATATATATATATATATATATATATACACACACATATATACACACACTCACCTAAAGAATTATTAGGAACACCTGTTCTATTTCTCATTAATGCGATTATCTAGTCAACCAATCACATGGCAGTTGCTTCAATGCATGTAGGGTTGTGGTCCTGGTCAAGACAATCTCCTGAACTCCAAACTAAATGTCAGAATGGGAAAGAAAGGTGGGCTACAACAGCAGAAGACCCCACCGGGTACCACTCATCTCCACTACAAATAGGAAAAAGAGGCTACAATTTGCACGAGCTCACCAAAATTGGACTGTTGAAGACTGGAAAAATGTTGCCTGGTCTGATGAGTCTCGATTTCTGTTGAGACATTCAAGTCCGAATTTGGAGTAAACAGAATGAGAACATGTATCCATCATGCCTTGTTACCACTGTGCAGGCTGGTGGTGGTGGTGTAATGGTGTGGAGGATGTTTTCTGGGCACACTTTAGGCCCCTTAGTGCCAATTGGTCATCGTTTAAATGCCACGGGGCTACCTGAGCATTGTTTCTGACCATGTCCATCCCTTCATGACCACCATGTACTCATCCTCTGATGGCTACTTCCAGCAGGATAATGCACCATGTCACAAAGCTTGAATCATTTCAAATTGGTTTCTTGAACATGACAATGAGTTCACTGTACTAAAATGGCCCCCACAGTCACCAGATCTCAACCCAATAGAGCATCTTTGGGATGTGGTGGAACGGGAGCTTCGTGCCCTGGATGTGCATCCCTCAAATCTCCATCAACTGCAAGATGCTATCCTATCAATATGGGCCAACATTTCTAAAGAATGCTATCAGCACCTTGTTGAATCAATGCCACGTAGAATTAAGGCAGTTCTGAAGGCAAAAGGGGGTCCAACACCGTATTAGTATGGTGTTCCTAATAATTATTTAGGTGAATGTGTATATATATATTAGTATAAAATGGGCTCCAGTTGGAATTAAGGCAGAATCTTAGGATTAGACGGCGCAATATGTTTAGATATTTATACTTATATGCTTTTATATTTATGTTTTGTTTTTACATTAACTGCTTTGCATTTACGTATTTATGTACCCTTTTATCCAGTCACGACCTCATGACCCATGACTGTCATGTTATCACTTTTATTACTATCATTACTCGTGACGGTCATGTTACCACCACTTTTTATCCAGTATTATCTCTTTCTACCGGACATTTCTGTAACCTGAGGCACACCAGTGTGTTTCTAATTTTTGTGTATATGTTGTTCTAGACTTGAAAAAGGGGTCCGCAGAACCCCGGAACGTGTTGTCACTATAACAATAATAAAAAAACCTATTGGTTTATAAAAATACTCTGGTTGCGTTTTTGCGCCTACGGTCCACCCCTCCACTCGACCCCCGGTCCAGTGGAAATATACCCTATTCATCGACCCAGACGGCAGCTTGGCCCCCACCAAAGGGGAACGCGGGCAGAATCGGCAGCATCAACCAGTGAGACGTTATTACTCCTATTCACCTCCAGCTCAATTGCACCGAACAATAGGTGCAACAACAACAGGTGAGCAGTACCACTCTTCCTGTTACTTTGGAGGCTCGGCTTTTAACTTATTTACCCTATGAGCGCCTTTTTCCTTGGCCATTTTTTACAGTATTAGAATGTATTGGCTCCGATGAGCGGAAGTTATTACTTTGCGAAGTCTCGTGATTTCTACTGTAAAAAAAATATTTCGCGAACTCTGGTTCGGTTCCAAGGTACCACTTGAAACCGAACCAGAGTTAAGGGAAATGTTTTTTTTTACAATAGAAATCTATTTCTGAAGTCATTATCCGAAGTCTCGCGAGACTTCGCAAAGTAATAACTTCAGCTCATAGGAGTCAATACATTCTAATACTGTAGGGAACGCTCACTATGGTGATGGATCATGTGACGGACCATGTGATGAACTTAGTGACGTCATCAAAGGTCCTATTCCTCACAGAACAAGACAGAAGAGATGCCGGCTGCGAGAACAAGTGGATTAAGGCGAGTTCAATTATTTTTTATATTTTTTAACCCCTCCAGCCCTATTGTACTATGCATTCTGTATTCAGAATGCTATTATTTTCCCTTATAACCATGTTATAAGGGAAAATAATAATGATCGGGTCCCCATCCCGATCGTCACCTAGCAACCGTGCGTGAAAATCGCACTGCATCCGCACTTGCTTGCGGATACTTACGATTTTTACGCAACCCCATTCGTTTCTATGGGGCCTGCGTTACGTGAAAAAACACACAAAGAGGAGCATGCTGCGATTTTCACGCAACGCACAAGTGATGCGTGAAAATCACCGCTCATGTGCAAAGCCCCATAAAAATGAATGTCCAGATTCAGTGCGGGTGCAATGCGTAAACCTCACGCATTGCACCCGTGCGGAAATCTCACCCGTGTGAAAGGGGCCTTACACCTTTTCTATATTTATCATCCACTGCTAGTTTTGTATGATATGTATCCCATGTACTGTAGTTACACCATTAAAGCATCTGTCAGTGTGATTAAGCCTAATTTACCTGGCAGGGTTCAAACCGATGTACCACTGCAACATAATAGTTACTTTTATTTGCATGCATGTGCGCTGCTTGGAGCACTGGAGGGGCTGGCCTGGCCTCTCGGAGCACTGTTTTACCTCCTCTTCTTCCCGGTCACCTCTCATTGCATGATTCGCAGGGCCAGGCACCCTCACTGTTCTGGTACCTGGCCCCGAAATCTCGCGCTTGTGTTGGTGAGACTTCACTGGTGCATGTGCAGTTAATCTCAGAAGGCTCTGCACTGCGTAAAAAAGCAGATTACCTAATTTGAATGAAAAAAAAAAGTAATAATTATGCTGCAGTGGTTTATGTTTGCAGAAATAGAGGGCTAATTTTATTACCCATGATGAACCCTACCAGGTAGCATGCCTGGTTTAGTATGGTTGATCATGGTGACTGATGCGCTTTAAGGCTAGGTCTACACAATGAAATATTGTCACACCAATGTTGCGCAACAATTTTTATAATGATAGTCTATGGTCTAATTCGAAGTGGATTTTTCTGCGACTGTCGCGTCACAGTCGCAGCATAGACTATCATTCTAAAAATTGTCGTGCACATTAATGTGACAAAATGTTGCGCGGCAAATATTGCAGTGTAGTTGCGACTTATTGTCGCGTGACACATGTCGTCATAGACCTAGCCTAAAAGTTTCCCATTCACAACATTTATTACCTATGCACAGGTTACATGCTAAATGTATGATGATTGGGGTCTGACCACTGGGACAGCCAATCACAAGAGTTGGGTACCCTGTGTGTATGGAGCAGTGGTAAACATACATGATCAATGCTCCATTCACTTCTCTGTGACTGGCAAGTACAGTGCTCGGCTATCACACTAAAGTCTGGGATTGAAGCTACCACCGATTCTGGACATTTAACCCATTAGATGCCACAGTCAATATGGACTGTGGCATCTGAGTGGTTTGACAGAAGGAGGGGGCTCCCTTTGTCATCTGATTGGACATTCTGCCCAATCACTATGGCCTAGTAGTGTTACAAGACGTAAGTTTAAGTAAATTGTGAAGGGCACTAGGTTTGCTCAACTGAAATCTGCTGCTACAAACATGGTGACACAGGGCACAGATGGCTTACCTAGATAAGAAATGGGCCTAAATGGGCTGTCGCACTGCCTCCTCTTCAAACAGCTGATCGTCAGGGGCGTTGGGAATCAGACCTCCGCTTGATCTGATATTGATGACCTATCCGGAGGATAATCCCCCTGCACAACCCCGTTAATACTTATACTTGGTGTAAACGGTTAAATGTCGCTCATTGTGTGTACAAAGCATGCTGAATACTGGGGCTCTGTGGTCTTAGATTCCACATTAGAGGTCACTATGCCAACGGGAGTGGATGGCGGTATAATGGCTATCACTTTTACAATCCTGATGTGTGGAAATAGATGGCACAAAACATCAAGGAAAGAGAAAGATTCGGTTTAAGCCTAGGACTCGTGAAGTCTGTAATTATCACATCGGCCACCCCTAGAGCTGACCAAAGATGAAAGCAAGCGTTTTGATATTTTCAGGATTGTCTGAATAAAAAGGCATAAAGGTGCAGATGTTTTCCACTGTATAAACGATTTGCCTCAATACTGTATCTTTCTATTGTCAGAGATGTATTTTTCATGGTTGATGGTAAAGAAAACGCTACAATTGTGGCTTTACTCAAGAAACTTTAAAATCTGAACAATAAGTTCACTTGAATTGGCGTTGATTTGGCGGGAAGCACATGGATTTCTACACACCTCATTTAAATGAATGGAACTGATTTTCAGTCGCAGGAATTTCTGCAACCGAATCAGCCACGTGTGAAGGCATCCTAGGTGTCCGGACTAATTAGGTAGATGTTCACTGGTCGGAACTAATCAGTTTGTCTACTATAGACAAATCATCTTTTGTAGCTCTCTGGACCTATCTATTTTAGTAAATACTTGTATATCAGTTGTGATAGTCCTCTATTATTCCTCCTGGTAATATATGAACAAATCGACACCTGGATATTACCATACCCCTTGTCACCAAGGTGTACCCCTACCTTGGACAGTGTGAAGGTGTGTCAGGACTGGCGCTACCAGCCTTGCACACTGTCACTCGTAACTGTTCTGCAATCAAATAATACACAACGCACAAAATTTCCAATCTTGAAACATTTAATTAAATAAAAGGAACACAACAAAAGGTCACATGGTAACAGTCATGAAAAGAGCTTACATGTCATCAGTAAACCAACTTCATATATACTGTATCTTTCAGTACACAAGAGGTTCCTGGCAGTGCCCGTGCGCCTGTAAACCACAAGGGACCTGTAACTTCTCTCCAGTGTGGCCTGGGCAGTAACAGTGCCACATCTGACATGACTTCTCTTATGACGCTCTGCACTCCTGGTCTATGCACTGCCTTCTGCAATGCTGCATTCTTACCCTCTATATAACCGAAATGTCTGACCCATGTAAACGAGCCTCTTACCACAAAAATAAAGGGGATTTCTAATAATAAACTCATCTCTTCTCAGTATATTATTTCTGGAAATATTACAAATCTACAGAATGTACAGCTCCGGACAGTACCATTAGACAGAAGAATGAGATGATGACCAGAGGAGAGTTAACCCGTTAATAATGGCGAGCTTTCCAGTATGGAGGTGACGTGTGCAGTACAGTTCTCCGTGGATGAATATTGGCCTTTATACAGAACAGTGTGTGTTTTACAGCTAAGCATTATATACCATTCTTACAAAATAGCAAATGCCTTATAATAATCTATAGCACTGCTAATATTGGAATGTAACAGCATTAAGTGCACTAGAATTCATTCATATCAGCGACAGTTGTGTAAACAACAAGCCCCCTGAGGCTTCTCGGAGTAGATAGGTAGGTACAAGGCTGACTAACAGTGGAGCCTTTACCAGTGCTATATATTGCGTATACAGTAAGACTGATAACCGTAATGTGCAAGTAGCGTTAGAATATAGAAAATGGACACAATTCATCTATCCAAGGAGTCTGCTGGTCCCTTGGACCTATGCTGATTATGAGGGTGGAGTAGAAGGCTGAGAGCCTTTGTCATGACACTGCATTCAATAGTGTTATGTGAAGAAGAGATCCATGATGGGCACTTTGTGTGCCCCAGGAGGGCACATGAAAAAGGGTTGTCTAAACCAGACAATCTAGGTATGGAAATGGCATATGCTTGTTCGTTAATTATACAACCTGTTAAGTGAACCAACTCTCTCTAAGTATCATAATAATGAAAGCATTCCAAACATATAAAATTACAGTAACACATGAAAAGAACAGAGATGGGTACATGTGGCCAGTTAGCTCCAGTGGGTCAATTCAACCACCATCATAGCTAAGCTAACTGCATCATTCAGTGGGTACAGGATTAGTCAATTTATTGCAGATCCAATGCAGAAATCCTCCTCCAGTCATGGTAATCCACAGTCAGTAAACCACACGGCACCCAGGACTTGTAATAAATTAATAGGTGATAACTCAAGATGAGTTGGTGCCTATACTATGAGGCACAGTAACATATTGCCCATGAAACAAGTTCATTGCTCAGTACTCTCATCAGAAAATATAAAATGGTACGGTAAGGACTTACTAGGCATCTCTACCTACTGTACACAAAGATTTTATATAACATTAAGTATAAATATTCGGTGTAAACTACAACACCCGGAATGATGGAAATCTCTCGCCTTCCTCTTTCTATAATGCACAAACCTGAACTTCCAGCTCTGCGCAGGCCAGGTTATATAGACAATAGGCCCTGCCCGCCTCTCATCAGTCTGTTACACAAAGTCCTCGTGCTAGCAGAAAAATCTCCCATATTGCTTGTTCCCAACGCTGGATCTCCTAGAACACACGTGTATGTGCTGAGATCTGGCTCCGGTATCCATTAAGTGGTGGCAGATCAGTAGGCCCTCAAAGGAACGGCTGCCCAAATGTCTTCCTGCATTCTGTGACCCCTGTACTTGGAGGACGGTCACAGATCTGGGTGCACTTCACCTGCTCCGGGGTAAGGCGATCATAAGCCAGTTTGTATTCTCGGTCAAACACATCTGTTGGAAAGTAGTAAAAGTAAATTAAAAGAAAACCGGTGTACACAATGTGTTTATGGCAGCCCGAAATACCTCAGGGCAAGTCAATTAATGCTGATACTGCTCACTGTTCAATAATTCTCAAGTCTAGAGGACCAATGGTTATTTTGAGGCCAACTATATCTAAAGATCTAAGGTCACTTTAACCTAACAGTATTGCAGGGATTGTTCACAACACATAGAAGGACGCAAGGGGTGATGGCTACAAGAAAGGTCCACCTAACTGTATGTTGCCATAGATGTGTCCGAAAAGAATGATATAGGGGTCTCGAGCAGTGGAGTACCCCCAACCCTGTTCCACATTTCTTAGCATCTTGAACACAATGCTTACAATTAAGTGACATGTCAGATGATATCTTTAGGCCTATAAGGACTATTCCCCTTACCTATATCAATATTCTCTCTCCCCAGAGCTACGAGAGACAGGAACAGAATCTCTCTGTACAAACTCCTATAAGACAGCAATAAATAAAGGGTTAATCACTAGAAACAAATTCCTGAAGGAATCACATGAAAAAAAATAATAATAATAATTATACCTGCTATAAATATGAACAATTATTTCACATTTAAATAATGTAAAAAAAGAAACAGCTTTATCATTTTAGATTTAGAATTTAGTAATTCTCCAAGTAACAGTAATGTTGGAGCGCCTTTTCTTAGAACTCTGCAATGTGTCACTCCTGTGTTATTCCTGCTGGAAATATATGAGTAAATTGACGACTGGGTGATACCATTCCCCTTCTGAATAGAATGCATCCCTACACTGCCGGACACCATCAGTAGTGATTAGACAGTTTTTGAGTGTGTAGGAACACACCAATGTTTTCAATGTATTCATACTTTCCAGCAGGACTAATCAAAGAGATCAGTTTTATAACATAAAATATAAACCTCCAGAATTTTTATTTCATGTGGAATACAAGCAGTTACCAAATCAGACATGCCAGGAGACAAATGACTATCCCTGCTCCAGTTATGATCTCTTAATACCCCCAATAATGTAGGCTTGTTATTCTGCTAGCAACTACTACACACTGGAAGCACCAGCTCCTTCAGTCATCTGCATTGTCCTAATACTCTCTGGACGATCACCTCTGCTAAAAAGTAAACCAATAAAGCAATAGCAGCTGTTACCTCTGTCGCAGATTCTTTGGATTATGCTCCAGGGACTCCAGGATCTGACTCATAGGACCATACACGTTGTTGTTCTTAATGCTCCTCACCAGACCTTGGAGAAACTCCTGATTAAACCTTTCCTCCTGTTTATGCTGGGCAATGGCCAGTGGATGCTCCTGGGCTGCAAAGTGCAATAAGACAAGGTATAAAACAAGGGTCTTCAACACTTCTTTGGAAGAATAATAACGCCAGGGAAACATGTTCATTTGTAAGGTAAAAAAAATGTGTAGCAGAGGTCATAACAATTCCTAATTTAAGCACTACAAAGCTGTGGTTTAGTACCTACAGACTATGCTTAATCCTGAGCAGATGCTCCTTTGTGTTTCTCACAAGGGAAGCAGATGCCTTCCTAAAAGACAGCAATATATAACTCTGTCCTTTGAAAACAGACAACTCTCTGATCTATTAAAGAATATAAAAATCATAGGTGGAGGTGCAGGAGAGCCACTATGTACTGGTGGTTACCGTCCATGTATTACACGGTCAACAATTGTTGAATGGCCATATAAAATACTACATACATGGTAGGCCAGAGCTGCCCTGAGGATCCTGCTTCAACGAACTGATCCTGAGGACAGCTATCTTTACATAAGGTGTAGAGGGAACCTCTTTAATGGTAGCAAGGGAACATGGGAGCCTGCTGGCAGGATCTGCTGAACAGGTGCTCTGGCCCATTCACACGCCACCATGTTCAAGAGTTCAACAAGAGTAGTCATTCACTTGACCAACATTTTCTAAACTTAAGTTTCTAAACTGGATAAAAACATGGGTGCACTCAAGTCGTCCAATGGTAGCCTGCACTAGAAAGAAAGTTAAGACATTGGAATGTCCACCTTGGAGCGGAAAGTACTTCAAAGAGTTTTCCAACAATTTAATACTCATGACCTATCCTCTAGATAGGTCATCAGTATCTGATCGTGGGGGTCTGACACTCGGGACCTCCTCTGATCAGCTATTCAAGAAGGCACCAGCTCTTCTGTGAGCATCACGCTCTTCTCTTAGCTCACCAAGCACAGTGCCGTACATTGTATAGCGGCTTTGCTTGGTATCACAGCTCAGCCACATTCACGTCAATGGGGCTGAGCTGTGCCTAGGCCATGTGACCAATGAACGTGACATCACATGGCATAGGAAAAGCAGAGAGAAGGCTGCGGCTCTACTGAGAGTGCCACTGCATTCTCAAACAGCTGATCGGTGGGGGTCCCGGGTGTCGGGCCCCCACCGATCAGATACTGATGACTTATCCAGTGGATAGGTCTTCAGTATTAAAATCTCTGAAAGCTCCTTTAAGGGGGACAATTGTGAAAAAACATGACATGGTCCATATGTGCAAACACGATAGAGACTTAATCACACAGATGTGAGGCTGTTATTTCTGTTCATGGTGACCTATGCAGTGATTCAATGCTACACAAATATGTACTGTAATATACACTCACCTAAAGAATTATTAGGAACACCTGTTCTATTTCTCATTAATGCGATTATCTAGTCAACCAATCACATGGCAGTTGCTTCAATGCATGTAGGGTTGTGGTCCTGGTCAAGACAATCTCCTGAACTCCAAACTGAATGTCAGAATGGGAAAGAAAGGTGATTTAAGAAATTTCGAGCGTGGCATGGTCGTTGGTGCCAGAGGGGCCGGTCTGAGTATTTCACAATCTGCTCAGTTACTGGGATTTTCACGCACAACCATTTCTAGGGTTTACAAAGAATGGTGTGAAAAGAGAAAAACATCCAGTATGCGGCAGTCCTGTGGGCGAAAATGCCTTGTTGATGCTAGAGGTCAGAGGAGAATGGGCCGACTGATTCAAGCTGATAGAAGAGCAACGTTGACTGAAATAACCACTCGTTGCAACCGAGGTATGCAGCAAAGCATTTGTGAAGCCACAACACGCACAACCTTGAGGCGGATGGGCTACAACAGCAGAAGACCCCACCGGGTACCACTCATCTCCACTACAAATAGGAAAAAGAGGCTACAATTTGCATGAGCTCACCAAAATTGGACTGTTGAAGACTGGAAAAATGGTTTCTTGAACATGACAATGAGTTCACTGTACTAAAATGGCCCCCACAGTCACCAGATCTCAACCCAATAGAGCATCTTTGGGATGTGGTGGAACGGGAGCTTCGAGCCCTGGATGTGGATCAATATGGGCCAACATTTCTAAAGAATGCTATCAGCACCTTGTTGAATCAATGCCACGTAGAATTAAGGCAGTTCTGAAGGCAAAAGGGGGTCCAACACCGTATTAGTATGGTGTTCCTAATAATTCTTTAGGTGAGTGTATATAAGAAGAGTTGTTTCACCCAGAGGTTATTTATGCACATGACTAGTCGCTGGACAACTATGTTGTGTCTACTACTCTACAAAGAACCAGGTATGCTCATCTTCACCTGAAGCATTATTGTGCCAATATCTGAGGATCAACTCTGCATCATGGCAGGTTGGAATAGATGTCTTTACCTAATAGTCTTTATATGTTTGAGGTGCAGTTAACAGCTACCAGATTCCAGTGTTTGGAACAGGAGGGCAGCAGAAAACACACTGGTTGTGATCGGCAATTCATGCATTCACTTTTATAAGTAAAACATGATAGTAATTAATCTGTAATGTGGCTACAAACAACAGACACAAAAAAGAGATACAAAACATCCTGCACGATATGATAACTAAATGTGCGGATGTACATGGCAACATTTATAGGGAAAAAAATCATGGAAAATAATGCACAACACAATAGATGCAAACATTATATATGGACTAAGCCCTTACTCTGATATGATAAAATCTGAGACTCTCAGCCAATATATTTTGATAAAAAAAACACATCTGTGCCCACCTACCCGCGCCAAGGTCGTCTCAATCAGGCAGGTCCTACGCTAAACCTACCTATGCCGTTGGACATCTACATTCAGGAGAGCAGACCCTGCACATATAGTGTGCTGCTCCTTGTTACCTCTGTGTGCATCAAGCAACCGAAGATAGGAGGAACACGCACAGCAAAAAGATTTTATCATAACAGAGTAAGGGCTTAGTCCATATATAATGTTTGCATGTATTGTGTTAGTGCATCATTTTCCGTGATTTTTTTCTTATAAATGTTGCCATGTACATCTGCATATTTAGTTATGATATCATGCAGGATGTTTTGTATCTTTTTTTCTGTGATTTATGATACATTTATTGTGCATGAAGGAGTGGCACCTTTAAGTGTGAATGCGCTACTATTATCTGGGGAGTAGCATTCTTTTGCACTTTTTGCCCCGCCTATCCCACATGCGACGTTGATTAGGTGGTACATATAGCTGTGTGTGCTCCTCCTCTCATTGGTCACTTGACTGCACACAGAGGTAACTAGAAGCAGCACACTATATGTGCAGGGTCTGCTCTCCTGAATGTAGATGCCCAACGGCATAGGTAGGTTTAGCGTAGGACCTGCCTGACTGAGATGACCTTGGCGCTGGTAGGCGGGCACAGATGTGTTTTGATCAAAATATATTGGCTGAGAGTCTCAGATTTTATCCAGGGCTTAATCCATATATAATGTTTGCATCTATTGTTTTAGTGCATTATTTTCCGTGATTTTTTACACACAACAGACACACACACACATAAAATAGCCATATAACCACATATCATTATAGACTCCAGGCTTCGAATGTGACACACGGTGCAGGCTTTCAGGATTATGATCATCAATAATGAATATCCAGAAAACCTGCAGCACGGAGATGGGAGAGGCTGACATTAGTGACTTGTAGCGGGTAGAGCTCTACGCCATGCACACAGCAATCAGAATGATGCTATGTTACTTTGGAAGATACGCTTTATGTTACGGATGTTTCCACCATTACCTTTCCACATATTTGGTTTATGCATTTTCATGACATACAAGCAAAACTCTCACCAGGCTGCAATCCACCACACAACCACTGGGTGGTGATACACAAACACCTACATAATAAACAACTCACGGCGGAGTATCAAAAAATCATGTTTTTTCAAAGTGGATCATCTTGTGCCACTGTTCTCAGGATATGTCGAACCAAGAGGAAAGGTAAAAAAGGACACATCAGCATATGGTTTAAAGTGCAGCACCATCTCTGCATTAAGTTGGCAATATAGAGAGCAAATATACTGCACAGACGGTAGATAACGAGATTTTTGTAAAACTTACCAGTAAAATCTCTTTCTCGCTCTTCATTGGGGGACACAGAAACCGTGGGTATAGCGATGTCCTCTAGGAGGCGTTGACACTAGGCAGAAGTTGTTAGCCCCTCCCAGTGCAGCTATACCCCCTCCAGCCTGGAGAAGAGCTTCAGTTTGTGTACAAGCATTAGAAGAAGCAAGTTAGCCAATGAAATAAACGTGGAACACTAACAATGCCAAGGACCCAACGGGGTTCTAACCAGCAACTTCTGCAACTGTGGCTGAATAACAACACTGGGTGGGTGCTGTGTCCCCCAATGAAGAGCGAGAATGAGATTTTACTGGTAATTTTTACAAAAATCTTGTTTTCTTGCCCATATTCATTGGGGGACACAGAAAATGTGGGACGTCCAAAAGCAGTCCACAGGGAGGGAAAAACCACAGACCCATGGAAGCAAGCGTCCCTGCAGGCATCTAAGAAACTGCCGCCTGCAAGACCATTCGGCCCAAAGCAGCGTCCGCCGATGCATAAGTATGCACCTGGTAAAACTTTGTGAATGTGTGTAAGGAGGACCAAGTAGCCGCCTTGCACAACTGCGCGGCCGAAGCGCGATTTCTCCGAGCCCAAGATGCGGCCACTGCTCTCGTGAAGTGAGCCATGATACCCAAGGGCGGAACCCTGCCCCGGGCGCGGTATGCTTCAGCAATTGCAGACCGAATCCAACAAGCGATTGCCACCTTGGAGGCCACAAATCCCTTGCGAGTACCCTCCGGGATGACAAAAAGGAAGTCCGTAAGCCGAAAGGAACTGGAGGCTGCTAAATAAATCTTCAAAGCCCTGGCAACATCCAAATGGTGTAACTCCCTTTCCTTAGGGTGTGAAAAAGAGGGACACACTGAGGGAAGGACAATTTCTTTGTTGATATGGAAGTCAGAGACCACCTTCGGGAGAAAGGAAGGAACGGGCCAGAGAACCGCTTTATCCTTATGAAGAACCAGGAAGGGTTCTCTACAAGAGAGCGCTGCCAACTCGGACACCCGTCTGATGGATGTGATAGCCACAAGAAAAACTACCTTCCAGGACAGGATTCGGAGTGAAATGTCCCGCAAGGGCTCAAAGGGAGAAGCCTGGAGCGCTGAGAGGACTAAATTCAGATCCCAAGGCGGTAAAGGAGGACGGTACGGAGGAACCGTATGTGCCACTCCCTGAAGGAAGGTTTTTATGGGCCCCAGGGGGGCCAGAGGGCGCTGGAAAAACATAGAAAGTGCAGACACCTGACCCTTCAAAGAACTAAGGGCTAGACCAAGGTCCAACCCCGATTGTAGAAAGGATAGGACCGTGGGGAGAGAAAAACGAAGTGGGGGGATGTTCCGGCCTTCACAGAAGCCCAGGAAGGACCTCCATGTCCTGTAATAGATCCTGGACGATGCAGGCTTCCTCGCCTGAATCATAGTGCAGATGACATCCGCCGAAAACCCTCTTTGCGTCAGAATAGCCACGCCGTCAAACGAAGAGACCTTAAATGCTGATGGAAGTCCGGAACCTGCGAAAGAAGATCGTCTCCTTGTGGCAATGACCAAGGGACGCCTCCTAGAAGGAGAACGAGGTCGGCGTACCGCGCGCAATGGAATGCCCTCCATCCTGATCTTCCGTGTAACCCTGGTAGGAGGGGGAAGGGGGAAAACATGTAAAGGAGGGAGAACCCCTGCCAAGGGGAGATCAGGGCGTCACGCCGCAAGCTTTCAGATCTCTTGCTCAGGAGAGAAAGGTGGGAAGCTTCCGATTGAGTCTCGAGGCCATCAAGTCCACGTCCGGGTGACCCCAACGCAGACAGATCGCCTCGAACACCACCGGGTGCAGGGACCACTCGCCCGGATCTATTGTCGTCCTGCTGAGGAAGTCCGCAGTCCAGTTCTCCACTCCCGGGATGTAGATTGCTGAAATTGCCGGTACGTGGGCCTCCGCCCACAAGATCATGGCAGATTCCTGCATCACCGCGAAGGTGTGCGTTCCCCCTGGTGATTGATGTACGCCACCGCCGTGGCGTTGTCCGACTGAACTCTGACCGGGCGACCCCTTAGGAGATGGGTCCAGTGCCGGAGGGATAGAAGAATCGCCCTGAGCTCCAGGATATTGATCGGAAACTTGGACTCCAACCGAGACCATGTGCCTTGGACTGTCATGGGAGAGAAAACTCCTCCCCAACCTTGCAGACTGGCGTCGGTGGTAACAACCATCCAGGACATTGGAAGGAAGGACCTTCCCAGAACTGGAACCGACAGCCACCAACAGAGGGACGACCTCACCTGAGGAGAGAGGCGGATGGGACAGTCCGGACTCTCGGACGATTTGTCCCAGGAGGACAGGATCGCTCTCTGGAACGTGCGAGAGTGGAACTAGGCAAAGGGAATCGCCTCGAAACAGGCGACCATCTTCCCTAATGTCTTCATGCAGAGGCGAATGGATGGGAGCCTGCAGTTGAGAAGAAATCTCACGGAGCCGTGTAAAGCCAGGCGCTTGTCCAGGGGAAGTCGAACCTGTGCCGCTACCATGTCCAGAAGCATGCCTAGAAACACAAGTTGTCTGGAGGGAGCCAGAGATGATTTCTGAAAATTGACCAGCCACCCGAAGCGTGCAAGGGCTTCCAGCGTGATCTTCACGCTGCTCGATGCTTGGGCGAAGAAGAGAGCCTTGATGAGGATGTCGTCCAGATAAGGCATAAGGAAGATGCCTCTGGAACGGAGCAGGGCGAGAAGGGGGAGCCAGTATTTTTGTGAAGACCCAAGGCGCAGTCGGCAGTCTGAATGGAAGGGCGACAAATTGGTAATGACAGTCTCCAATTGCAAACCTCAGGAAGTGTTGATGGCTCCGCGCGATGGGGACGTGAATATATGTGTCCTGGATAGCTACAGCCGAAAGGAATTCCCCCCGTTCCAGAGAAGCAATTACGGAACGAAGGGATTCCATCCGAAACCGATGGAGGCGGAGGAACCTGTTCAGCAGTTTGAGGTTCAGGATTGGGCGCACAGAGCCCTCCTTTTTGGGGACCACAAAAAGGTTTGAGTAGAACCCCATGAACCTCTCTGCTGGGGGAACAGGAGAGATGACTCCTCGGTCCAGGAGGGACTGAATGGCATGGGGGAAGGCGGGGTCCCGTGGAGGACGGGATTGGAAAACCTGTCTGGGGGGAGGGACGAGAACTCGATCGCGTACCCTGAGGATACAATTTCGAGTGCCCAATCGTCCGCCAGATGTCCTGGAATAGGAGGAGGAGGAGGCGGCCCCCCTCACCTTGTTGGTTGGGGGCGCACCTTCAGGCTGAGGATTGCTTAGCCTCAGAAGGTCGAGCGGCCTGAGCTCTGGGATGCCAGGATGGCTGTGCCCGAAAGGACGGCTTCTTGCGCCGATCCTGGGAAGTAAAACTGCCTCCCCCCGCGGAAGAGCTCACCAAGGGGCGGGAACTAGCAAATCGACGAAAGGGCCTACCATGGGAGGAACCTGACCTGGCGTGGCAGGCACGCTTCGCTCTAGATTGTGGGAACGCTTGGAAGTCACGTCCGCTGCCCACACCTTTAGCCAGAGCTCGCGGTGTAAGTTGACTGCAAGCGCTGAAGAGCGCGCAATGAGGGCTCCAGCGTCCAAGGACGCCGCGCAGAGGAACTTCTCCGCCTGGGTGATCAGCTGTGCCAAGGACAGGAGGTCCTGACCAGGAACGTCGGATACCAGGTCCTGGTCCAGCTGGCTGCCCCACTCAGAGATCACCTTTGCCACCCACGCGGAGGCGAAAACGGGCCTAAGGGCTGACCCTGTAGCTGCAAAAAGGGATTTCGTCAAGGATTCCATCCGAGGGTCTTCAGGGGTCTGAAGGGAGGATCCATTGGCTACAGGAATAGCCGTATTTTTGGCTAGCCGTGCCACTGGTGGGTCGACCTTGGAGGGGATGCCCACGTGGACACACAATCCGCTGGGAATGGATATAAAACATACAGCTTGTTAGGGGTGGAAAAGCGCATGTCTGGGTGATCCCAGGCCATAGAAACCACCGCAGAAAAATCATTATGGTGAGGAAGCACCTGTAAGGCCTGTTTTGGATGTAAAAGGATACCCCCTGTTGGTCAGTGGAGGGGGGGGGGGGGGGGGGTCATCCTGCACCTAGAAGGTGTCACGGATGGCAGCAATGAGGCTATCTACAGTGGAGGCCAACTTGGAAGGCTGCTCCATATTTATGTCCAAATCAGAATTCTCTACCTCCCCTTCAGACGGCACTTCTTAAGGGGAAGAAAAACCTGAGTGAGATCTTACACGGGGTGGAGAGGGAGATGCAGGCATGGGATTCATATTTGAATCCCACCCCTGGGGTGATGCGTCTGAGGAGGAAACATGTCCTGCTGGAAACATGTCCAGAGGGAAGTGACCTGGGGGGGGGGTCACCCGAGCAAGAAGCTCTGGAGGGTGCATCCGAGGGAGGTGCAGCCTGCGCTGGTGGCGGATTCTCAACCAAGCAACCCACTATAGATAGGGTGGATTGGGAGATTTTAGAGAGGTTTTCCACCGCCTGAGAGAGGGTTCTGGCCCAATCTCGGAACTTAGATACCAGAGGGGAAGGCAGAAGTACGGGCTGAAGGGAGGGCCCCTGCCTGGATGCCTGACAAGCAGTGCAGACAGAATCTGGTGGCCGGCAAGGGAATTTTGCCTGACACATGGAGCATGCATAATGGACAGCTATTGGCAGCTTAGGATGAGCACCTGCGGGATCAGACATGATGGTTAACCCAGGGAAAATCAAACCTCGAGGCTGGAGAGGGTACGGTGACCTGAGGAGAGAGGGGACAAGAGTTCCTACCAGAGCCAGGAAAACGAGCGCCGCCGGAGGATGCCCGCCTAGGAAGAGCTTCCTGTAGCGCCGTGGCAGGAAGAGAAGGTCCCGCGATAATCCGGCTCCACCTCAGACCTTTTCAATGCTGCCTCAGCACGCACGCTGCGCCCGTCTTGTAACCCCCGCAGCGCCACCTGTCATCGTTCTCCACCGGAGATTGCGACGACACTCGGCCAGCTGGCTGCCCTCTGGAGGGCCAATATGGTAAACGGGGGACCGGAAGGACCGGGGCGCCCAGAGACCCGACCAGAATGCCTCTCATTAAAACCACCCCCGCCGGCCAAGTCACGCAGGAGATCAGAGGATAGGAGGGGGGGGGATGGCCGGGAGCAGGCATTACTTATCTGTCCTGCCGCCATCTTCACCCTTCTTCTGCTCCAGCAGGGTCACCTCTTCAGTTACTGGCACTGTAGTGGCAGGACACTGGAAGAGGGACTTGGATAGGTGACCCTTCCGCTGGCGGGATGCAGGGGAGCGAGGCTGCCCTGGTCCACTAGGGCTAACAGCTTTATCTAGTGTCAACGCCTCCTAGAGGACATAGCTATACCCACGGTTTCTGTGTCTCCCAATGAAAATGGGCGAGAAATTACATCTACCCGCAAATCACAAATACTTAATTCTTGCATACCCTTATGCCCTCAAAATACTTACCACACAGAACAGATCCCTCAACAGCAGCTTACTTGTTGTTTCTACACTTTAAAAAGTGAAAAATAAAATGAAAAGGAAATGCAAGCCTCCCAAACAATGATGAAGATTAGACCGTCCTAACTATAGAGCCAACAATAACCAGAAGTGGCGCTCTACTTTAAAAGTGCTGTCTTGTTTGCTGCAGTACTATTTGTCAGAAGTGTGGTATTACTGGCAAATAATTGGCAATATTCTATAAGAGGCCACGTGCATGGAGTAACTGCTCATCTTGGGAAGGACAATTAACACTTAGTTCTCCGGAAACAGAATAGCCATGCAAACCGGACATAGTTCACCAAAACGCCCATCTAACACCTAGGACTCACTCTCATAAACTACAGTGCAGTTCTGACCTGTAGATAAGATAAGATTAAAAGGCATTATAACCTGAAGCCAGAATTAACATAGTAAATCTGCATTCAGACTGAGGTTTGGACTCAAGAGGACCATCTGAAAGCACCGCCAGTGTGAAAACAGTCTCTTAGCACAAGCAGATGCGCAATAAAACCTACTGAAACTGTTCCACAGGATGTACAGCGGCTGCCTCGGATCCTGGTGTAGCTTCAGATTGTCCCATAAGACTTGAATAAGGATGTGTTTGCTGTCTTCAGACATTGAGGTCCTAGGAATCTGTGGGTGGAGACAAAGACCAGGAAAACCAATGAGGGCAAATCCTACAACCTCACGTTTATCGGAAAGGGGGTGGCCAAAAATTGCAGAAACTGCCCCATTCAGATGGAATTTCTGGAACAAATTATTAGCCGCATATGAATTCATCCTAATGACTAAGGCCCAATAAAACCTGTGTGGTTCTTGCCCTTTGACACATCAATAGAAGCGGGTTCAGCCATACTAGTTACTGATCTGCTTATCATTACCATGAAGATCATTTGGTTTTGCTCATTTTCACATAAAGTATGGCTGGAGAAATAACCAAATGACACCTGTATTAGAAGACATACTTTATGTTGCCAGGCCTTATACATAGCTGCCAATCTGAACAGGAAGAGCTGCAGTGCAAAGCATGAGGAAGGAATAGGGTGCAATATCTAATGCAGAAGAGCCAAAAAAAAAACAGCCAACACTGAAGAAAATATCCATCAGGTAAGAATCACTGATCGGGCGTCTACCACAATTCTGAATGTTCAGATTCAGGCCTCTGCTCACCTTGGTATGTCTGTTGCAATGTTCTGAAGACAAGATTAATCCAGGCAGATTACTTGGAAGGTCCAATCTCCTAAAATACCACACCAAGTTCCAGAAAACAATGGGGTGATGGTCGACAAAACCAGGCACGGTAATAGCTGGGTCCCCCTCATTCTCCAGCAGGCTTTCCAGTTCTTTCCACACTACAAGGGGGCTGAGGTAAGGGACAGTGATTGGCTCTGGGTGGGACATCCTCCAGTCCAGAGAGTCCTGAGATCAATGGTGAAAGCACACAGGGTAGACGTGTTAGTTTAGATTAACGACATACACCTAGATGGCATGACTAGATCTGTGCAGGATGGTGGTAGTAGTACAGACGTCTATATCTTTCTGTTACGTCACATCAAACATTAGGAACATTTCCAATGACTCTTCATTCGATACAGTATACAGTAAAACAATGCTTCTCTAAATTCTCAAACTAAAACTATGGAGCTTTGATTCACCGACATGTAGGACGGGTTTATAGGATTTACAACATAGCAAAATACGGTAAAAATCCTTTAATCTGGCAATAATAGAAACCTGATAGGTGCCCAATACACCAAATAGCCACTCATGAGAGCTTATTCATACCGAGACCCCTCAAGTTATACTTATACGCAAGGACTTATTTATCTGCATTACTTATCTGCTTCATTTTCCCACCTTATACATTTATGACACATGCACATAATAGGTTATAAATGGCAGATGAGTTCTTGTTCAGCTCTTTTCATAACCCCCTAGATTAGAGATGCCCAACCTGCAGCTCTCCAGCTGTTGCAAAACTACAACTCCCAGCATGCCCTGATAGGTTGTCTGGCCATAATGGAAGTTATAGTTTTGGAAGGGCCACAAGTTGGACATCCCTGCCCTAGGTATTAATACTCCCCAATGATATGTATGGTGAATCCAGAGGCCAATTAATGGGAGACCCCCCATTCTCCTGCACCTATCTGGCATTTACATATATCATGTGGGGAAGCCAGGCACTTTGAACATGAAAATATCCAGATGTGGCGGAGGTTTTACATGCAGGTAGCATGCGGGATGGTGTCACTGTCAAGACAACCATACAACTCCCCAAAAGCCTTGTGCACTTGCCCTATGAGCCGTCCACGACACCCTTTTGTACGGTTGTTAGCATGCTGCAGTAGGTAAGACAGCGTGAGAGATCATGATTCATGTTCATCAGAGACAAGGGCATGTACTGTCCTGTGCAGTAGTATCCACATCATCTCAATTTTTCTTTTTTTTACATAAAATGAAAAATGTGACGTATTCAAAACTGTGCTCCTATGAACAAAGCCTAATGTCCTACTGGAGGTCAACCACAACGTGTTAGGAGAGCGGGTGCCCAGACACGGTTATATGAGCATGTTAATAAAGAATTACAGGGTCACATACAGCGGTCGTCTGAAAGTTAGTAGGCAGGCTGCCAGTCGAAACATGGCTCAGATTGCAAGATGGCTTCTCGTCCAAAGGGCTGAACGTACTGATGCTTCTGACCACAGGCAGGCTTGGAGATGTCGACTCGCTGTTGTTCTTCCTTCTTCCAGTCGGGATCTGTATAATCCTGACTTTAGTCTCCTCGGATTTTGCTTTGCTACAAAAATAAATAAAAAGACAAAGTATATTTCCATGAGTGATTAACCCCTTTCTGCTTTAAGATATATTATATCCGTCTTGAGCGAGGGGTCGTCTATGCTCCATAACATCATAGTGATCTCATGGGCACTGCTACTGTACCTGCAAAATCAGCAGCAGGACCACAGCTGATACACATAGCCAGGCTACTGTCACGACTGCCAGGATCGGAGATGACGCTAATCCCATCAGATGCTGCAGTGAATAGCCCACTTTTCCCCCATACAAGATCTTGGGGTGCTGCACCCTAACCACCCAGAGGTCTAACAAAGACCTCTGGGTCTGCCATCTATGAAAGGCTATGAAGGGTCTAATAGGTTGTCTATCTCTAGAATTGAAAAATAATAACAATACTAATAAATGCAAAAAAGTGTAAAAAAACTAAAAACTAAATCAAAACAACAATACAACAGGCTTTATTATGGATAAAAATAAAGTACACAACTGTTATCACCACATCCTTAATGATCCTAACTATCAATTTATCTACTTATTTAACTCTATAAAAACTCAATAAATAAATAAAAATCTTTCCTCCCAAAACAGCCGTATCCCAAAATGGTAGTTTAAAAGTTGTACCCCAACATTGTACTGATAAAAACTAGTTTGGCCTGCAAAAAAGAAACTAAACAAAAAAAAATACCCTTACAGACTTCAGTTGACAAAAAAAAAAAAAAAAAGTGTTTGTGCAAAACCAGTAAAACAAAAAAAAGATTAACTGCATATTAGAAGATTTTTAAAGGTGGCCCATTTAAAGGGGTTTTCCATCTGGGCACATTTATGGCATATAGATAGGATATGCCATAACTGTCTGAAAGGTATGGGTCCCTCCTCTGGGACACAGTCTTTTATCAAAAATAGGGCCCTAAAGTGAATGGAGAGCAAGCTGCGTGTGGGCAGACACCCTTTATTCACCGCTACAGGACTTCTGAAAATAGTCACACGCCGCTAAATCTGGTAGAACAGTCAACTGTGGATAAAGGCAGATGAGTAAAATATTTTAGCTTTGGACAGCCATGTACTAACCATATACTCTATATAGAGGTAATATAGGCGCGTCCTCCAATCAGTGACAGGGAGCCACTACTAAAAGATCCTTTTAGTGAAAGGGCAGGCCACTAATTTCAGTGTGATCCATGTGGTGCTTAAAGGGGATGTCCCATCTGGATATTTATGGCACACTGGATAAGCCTTAAGTGTTTGATAGGTGCAGTTCCCTCCTCTAGACCATCTAGTGCACTTGGCTATTTTCGGAAGCCACATAGTAGTTAATGGAGGATTGGTCACGCGTGCACAGCTTCCTCTCTGTTCATAGCGGTGCCCCGATCTTCAGATAGAAGCAGGTCCCAGAGGTGGGACCCACCATTATTGGACAGTTATAGGACAACCCCTTTAATATTGCTGTGCAAGCAAAGTACCAACCTTGGAGTAAGAGAAAATGCGGGAGTATTAATTTCAGACTTGGGTCTCTGAGATGAACCGGAAGGAATCGGCATACATTCTGTAGAAGGACTGCCTTTCAGGAAGTATCTAGTAGAGAGACAATGGTGAGGATTTGGGCTAATACAAAAACAGACACATATTTCAGAGCTCAACTAAATACATTAATGTTCCTGTCATTATCCTTCACATTAACTACAGGAACCATACCTGCCAGGGCGGCGCAAATCTCGGATTTCAATATTTAGGAATGGTAGAAAGGGACTGCCGCAGAAGGGACATGTTGTGTTCAGATTCGAGTCGTCTGCTGTCCAGCCGGCCATAATTTCTTCATCATGGACAAGACTTTCACATGTCAGACACCGCGAGCAGCTGGAGATCAAGACCTACAATATAAAGTGCATCATGCAATTTATGTGTATGTCTATGTGTATATATATATATATATATATATATAATGATATACAGGGAGTGCAGAATTATTAGGCAAGTTGTATTTTTGAGGATTCATTTTATTATTGAACAACAACCATGTTCTTAATGAACCCAAAAAACTCATTAATATCAAAGCTGAATATTTTTGGAAGTAGTTTTTAGTTTGTTTTTAGTTTTAGCTATTCTAGGGGGATATCTGTGTGTGCAGGTGACTATTACTGTGCATAATTATTAGGCAACTTAACAAAAAACAAATATATACCCATTTCAATGATTTATTTTTACCAGTGAAACCAATATAACATCTCAACATTCACAAATATACATTTCTGACATTCAAAAACAAAACAAAAACAAATCAGTGACCAATATAGCCACCTTTCTTTGCAAGGACACTCAAAAGCCTGCCATCCATGGATTCTGTCAGTGTTTTGATCTGTTCACCATCAACATTGCGTGCAGTAGCAACCACAGCCTTCCAGACATGGTTCAGAGAGGTGTACTGTTTTTCCTCCTTGTAAATCTCACATTTGATGATGGACCACAGGTTTTCAATGGGGTTCAGATCAGGTGAACAAGGAGGCCATGTCATTAGATTTTCTTCTTTTATACCCTTTCTTGCCAGCCACGCTGTGGAGTACTTGGACGCGTGTGATGAAGCATTGTCCTGCATGAAAATCATGTTTTTCTTGAAGGATGCAGACTTCTTCCTGTACCACTGCTTGAAGAAGGTGTCTTCCAGAAACTGGCAGTAGGACTGGGAGTTGAGCTTGACTCCATCCTCAACCCGAAAAGGCCCCACAAGCTCATCTTTGATGATACCAGCCCAAACCAGTACTCCACCTCCACCTTGCTGGCGTCTGAGTCGGACTGGAGCTCTCTGCCCTTTACCAATCCAGCCACGGGCCCATCCATCTGGCCCATCAAGACTCACTCTCATTTCATCAGTCCATAAAACCTTAGAAAAATCAGTCATGAGATATTTCTTGGCCCAGTCTTGACGTTTCAGCTTGTGTGTCTTGTTCAGTGGTGGTCGTCTTTCAGCCTTTCTTACCTTGGCCATGTCTCTGAGTATTGCACACCTTGTGCTTTTGGGCACTCCAGTGATGTTGCAGCTCTGAAATATGGCCAAACTGGTGGCAAGTGGCATCTTGGCAGCTGCACGCTTGACTTTTCTCAGTTCATGGGCAGTTATTTTGCGCCTTGGTTTTTCCACACGCTTCTTGCGACCCTGTTGACTATTTTGAATGAAACGCTTGATTGTTCGATGATCACGCTTCAGAAGCTTTGCAATTTTAAGAGTGCTGCATCCCTCTGCAAGATATCTCACTATTTTTGACTTTTCTGAGCCTGTCAAGTCCTAATAATTATGCACACCTGATATAGGGTGTTGATGCCATTAGACCACACCCCTTCTCATTACAGAGATGCACATCACCTAATATGCTTAATTGGTAGTAGGCTTTCGAGCCTATACAGCTTGGAGTAAGACAACATGCATAAAGAGGATGATGTGGTCAAAATACTCATTTGCCTAATAATTCTGCACTCCCTGTATATATATATGGCCCCAAGAAGGAATTGCTGGAAACATCATATGTGTAAATGGAATGATGATATATGCGATCACAATATTAGGGAGAAAAGATTTTTTTGGGGGAAAACTGTACAATTAAAGGGCTTCTGTCACCCCACTAAAGTCATATTTTGTTGTTGTCTACTTAAAATCCTTATACTGCGATATATCACTATATAGTGCTCTTACTCATTTTCGTTCAGTAGTTTCTTCAAAAAACGGACTTTTATAATATGTAAATTACCTCTCTACCAGCAAGTAGGGAGGCTACTTGCTGGTAGCAGCCGCATCCTCCTTTCATAAAGATGCCCCCTCCTCATGTTGATTGACAGGGCCAGCGAACGCGCTCATCCTCTGGCTAGCCCTGTCTGTGTTCCAAATTTTGCGCATACGCCGTACCGGTCTTCAGTTGGCGCACTGAGAGGAGGACGCTCACTTGGCCGCTCCATCCTCAATGCGCCTGCGCCGAGGACGTCACATCTATACCCGGCGCAGGCGCACTGAGGAAGGAGCGGCGAGCGAGCGTCCTCCTCTCAGTGCACCTGTGCCGACTGAAGACCGGTACGGCGCAGGCACGAAATTTTGAACGCAGACAGGGCCAGCCAGAGGATGAGCGCGTTCGCTGGCCCTGTCAATCAACATGAGGAGGGGGCGTCTTTATGAAAGGAGGATGCGGCTGCTACCAGCAAGTAGCCGCCCTACTTGCTGGTAGAGAGGTAATTTACATAATATAAAAGTCAGTTTTTTGAAGAAACTACTGAACGAAAATGAGTAAGACCACTATATAGTGATATATCGCAGTATAAGGATTTTAAGTAGACAACAACAAAAAGATGACTGGGGGGGGGGGGGGGGGGGGGGTGACAGAAGCCCTTTAAAAGGAGGATCTGGGACCCTGTCACTTCTAGCCTGGATATGAGATAAGATACAGTTGGGCATGGAGGCCTATAGGTTCTAAATGGTATCCTGGGGCATATTTTCCTACAGATGATGTAGCAGGGCCTGTAGATCCTGCACACTTGTAGGTTGCCAAAGCTGGCATTCTAGCTGGTCCCATAAATGGTCGATTGATGATAAATCTGGTGACCGGGCATGAAGTGCTGTAATCTGGTGGGTATATTCCTGGGAAACCTTTGCTGTCTGTGGGCAAGCATTATCGTGCTGAAAAATACCAGTTGGAAGCGCTGCCATAAGAGGAACACATGTGGTGGCAGGATGTCCTGCACATTGCTGGCTGTCAATGGCAGGACACGTAATAGTCACCATAACACCAAACTTCCTTCTGCTAAGTGCCTGGAAATGGTCCGGCCAACTGTGGATAGTGGCCAACAAAACTGTGGGAGCTGCTCATGCTTGAAAGCAGATCATACGATTCTCCCTACTGGTGGTCTGTCTGTGCCATCCAGAGCCTGTTTGCTGTGTGTGTGTGCCCTCACAGAACCACTAATCCCAACACCTCCTAACAGTTAGGTCACAATGGCCTAGATGGCGGGCATTTAACAAAAATGACCATCTGCTTTTCTCAGTCCAATGATGCGACCCTTCTCAAAGTCTGTCAACTGGGAAACATGTCTTCAGGTGTGTCATAGAGGCACGACTACCGGTCAAAGATCGCTCACTAAGAAGTACACTACCCAAAAGTAGCCTCTGAGAGGGGAGTGGGGGAAGCACTTTTATGCCCTCTTGTAGCAAGACCCAGTGTCTAATCAGACCACACCTGTAATCATTTTCATGCTGAGTTTTACAGCACTCTGACATTTCTGTGTGTGTGTGTTTTTTGTCAATGAGTATATAGAGATATATGAACAGACAGTATATATAAGCAGTCAGGATCATGCTGGCATTGTCTATTCCATTTTTTCACGTGGCTTTTCTTAATACTGTGGCGATGTGCAGGCCCCGTACGGCTGCGCAGTTTGGTTAGGTTCACATCGGTGTTGAAGGCTCCGTCGGGGTTCTCCACTGCAGATTTAGTTAAAAATAGGGAACAAAATAGTTTATCCAGTAAAATGATGTGTTCCGAACGAACACCCGACCAAGAGATTGCTATGGGTTCTTGAGCCAGAACTGATGCCAGCAACCGCTGCATTAGAAATGAGATATGTAGGGCTCTCATTCAATACACACAAAATCGTGCTCCAGAGTGGGTGAAAGGTGGAGGGTCCTGAGCAGAAGACCCCCTCCAACTTCCTATAATAGGATAAACCCTTTAACTTCTATATACCTGATATAAACAGACAGCCACATAGCCCATCCTCAATAAGACAACTGTGCACAGCAATCACGACTATGGCAGAACCGACTGATCACTGATGTGGACAATGTCTAAAGAGCATTTCATCAGAATAGTTTTAACTCAGGCAGAATGAGGTAATGATTAACACCGCTCACCTCCATGGCATAGTTCTGGAAGACACTGGTACTACTGGAATTGCAGGAGGATTGCAGCTCAGGTTTGTAGTTTATCGTGATCCTAGAAGGGGAGCCTGTGTTCAAGAGAAGACAGTGTTAGAATCATCATCTACACAAATTTCTGGCTTCCATGTGACCTGTGATGTCAGCTTCTTTCTCTGCTCTGATGAGGTTCTGCACAGAAGCCTGAGGAGCAGGTCTGCCTCTGTGCAAGGAATGTCACTGTGAAGGCTGTGCTGGTTGGAGCGACAAGCCACACTCATGGTAGCGATCTGCTGGCCACGCCCCCTACACTGCTGGCTGAGCTGTCTGCCCTGTGAACCCTCCCACTGTATTCTTCAGTAAAGTTTAACCCCTTCTACCATCAGAAGCACAGACTCAGGGCTGGAGGCTCTGCCTCAGGTACTGAGCAGCTGAAGGGCTTACTCTTCTCCAGGCACTGAGGAGACACCCGCAGATACAGACCTGACGAGTTTTCTCCTCTGTACTCTTCTGCTCGCTGTGAGGAAGTGTATGCTGAACAGGTAGGGGGAAGATCATGTGTGTATCAGCAGTGTCATTGTACTGTACAGCTGGGACTTGTAGTCCCACACATAAGACATGACTATCCCAGCAGTCAAATTGCACGCAGGTCAGAACTTTTATTCACACCCTTTGCAGAGCAGGGGGAGGGGAAAGGCAGTCCTTAACACTCACAAATATTCATGAGGAAAACCTCAGAGATTGTTGTTACACACCCCCACAGCTCTGCAACTGCATGTCAACAAAGGGCCAGAACAGAACTAGGGAAATTAGGAAATGTTTTTTTTTTTGCCTAAAACTTGCTTAGCTTGTGTACATATTTTGATGACCATCATGCTTTATTATTTTTTACATAACTCGGACAACTCCTTTAATAGTGTGACATCCCCTTTCATGCTTACTTCTGTTGTACAGCTGCTTTGAGTTGCCCTCTTGGGAATTGTTGCTCTCCAGGCTGGTTCTACTCATCCCCACTGAGCTGTTGGTGGTGGTGAGGTCGTTGTCACGGGGGGAGGTGATGCCTTCAAAGTCATCTTCATTGACAGAGCCTGATTCTGCATCTCCTGCCCCACTCGAACACAGACTCATACGATCAGAATTCTGATCCTGTGTGATATATTCAGCACATAATACAGTAAATATCCCATATAAACCTTAGTGTTAAATACCACTCCCCAAAAAATATAGATCTGGGAGTCAGGGGACCCCCATTTTTGTCAGGTGCAGGTCCCAGTGGGGAGACCTGCACTTAATTAATATTTATGCATAGCAAATAAAGCACGGTTCTGGAGTTTCCCTACTAATAGTCATAGTATTTCCTACTCCCAGGCTAATGAAAAAGGTCTTTGCTTCCATTCAATTTTGGGAAATCTTACTAGGACTGTTAACCCCTTAAGGACCTCCGCCGTATATGTACGGCGGAAGTCTGGTCCCCAAACATGGCGCCCACTTGCACATGCGGCGAGCGCCATAGCCGCCGGGTTTCTGCTATTTTAAATAGCAGAGACCCACGGCACATGTATGCGATCAGCCATAAGGCTGATCGCATACATTTTACTCTTCAGATGTGACCACGTCATCTGATCAGTCTGGAAGCTGAAGACGCACGCTTCCGCTCAGGTAACAGCGTTCCCCGACTGAGATCGGGGAACCTGTTACATCGCTAAAATAGACCGAAGCCTCAAGCAGGCTTCGGTGCTTATTTCAGTAATATACCAATACAGGCCACTAGGTGGCAGCATTGTATTGTTATATTCCAAGTAAAAAAAAAAAGTTTTTATAAATATAAATAAAGAAAAATTATACAAGTGTGGTATCGTTGTTACCGTACTGACCTGGAGAATGAAGATAACAGGTTAATTTTACCGCATAGTGTACAGTGTAAAAAAAAAACAAAAAAAAAAAAACACCTTTATCAGAATTGCATTTTTTTCCAATTCTACCCCATTTAGAATTTTTCTTTTCTGATTCCTACTACATGGTATGTAACCATAAATGGTGCCATTAGAAAGCACAACTTGTCCCACAAAAAATAAGCCCTCATAAGGCTATGTGAATGGAAAAATAATTAAAAAAAAGGACTACGGGAGGGCGGGGAGTGAAAAACAAAAATGCATAAAAAGGAAAATCCCAGGGTCCTCAAGGGGTTAAACACAAATCACATTAACAGTGTATTTATAACAATAGTAAAAAAAAAAGACAAAAACATCATACTATATTCAGACGAACCAGTTTTATTTAACCCAGAGTTTGATAAAAAAAAAAGTAGTTTTCCATTTCTCAGTCTGGGTGGGGGATCCCCCCCTCACTCGGAGACAACAACTCAACACATTAATAGCAGTGCAGCACCGAGCTCCAACATGCTATGTCTAAGGTAGTGTAAATCTGATATGTAGCCAGACATCCAGTCTGCCAGCTGTCAAGTGCTTACCTAACTTGAAAGGACGGGCATGCTGATCACGCGATTAGCAGACGAAAGATCATGCCACATGAGTTAATGTTGGATAGTTGTGTATCAAAGTTATTTTATTTGGTTCTTTCCCTTTAAATATTACCTTTAACACAGTAATGTACAAAATGATGTAAGGAGTGAATATAATTTCCTTACCAGTGTCTGTATTGGTGAGTTATACCCTCCCTTCTGGTTCTCAGCTGTGTCATGTGACCAGCAATCAGACTTTCCAAATAAACAAAGCTTCTTATGTGTGGACAGGAAATCAGTTTCTCTGTGTATTGCTATGGGAGCCTCAATGTCAGTCTCATAGGAATGAATAGAGAAGTAATGGACTTCCTATCCTGTGTCAGTTGGAGATCAGAGAGTTGGTCACATGACAGCTAAAAATTTGTAGTGAGAGGATAGCTCACAAATACAGTTAGTACAGATTACATAACCAGGTACCTTTCTAACAGGTCAGAGAATAAACATTTTTTGCGGGAGGTCTTTAAAGGGAATCTGTCACCTATTTTGGCCATATAAAACCGTTAACATAGCAATGTGCAATAAAGTACCTTCTTACCTACATGTGTCTTCTTTCTTTTATTCAACTTTTCATTCCTATTAAAAAGTGATTTTTCTGATATGCAAATGAAGTCTCAAGGTGCCCAGAGGGGCGTTATTACTCTGCTCTAGTGCCCAGTAACGCCCCCCTGCAGTGCCTTTCTTCCAAGTCCAGCATGCATCCTAAGAAATAAATGTCTTCCCACATACTTGCCGAACGGCGCCTCCCCCTCCCCACTACGTTGTTTAATTTATTCACTGCATCGTCTGTGCTCCCTCCTCTCTTTGCCTACGGCGGTGCCCCCTCCCCACTACGTCATTTAATTTATTCACTGCACGCACCGGCCCTTGCTTCCTTCTCTCTTGTCTTCCGAAATCCTGCGCAGGCGCAGTATCGCTGAGTGCCTGCGCCTGCACGATACTCCTGCTCCAGAGGGCAACAGCCTCACTAGTGTCACTGGGCATGCGCCGAGCCCAGTGACGTAATCAGAGCGCTGTTGCCTCTGAGAGATTCTAGAGGAGGAAGCAAGGGCTGATGCAGTAAATAACGTAGTGGGGAGGGGGGCGGCGCCGTAGGCCAAGAGAGGAGGAAGGAACCCCTGATGCAGTGAATACATTAAATGACGTAGTGGGGAAGGGGCGGCGCTGTAGGCAAAGAGAGGAGGGAGCAAGGGCCGATGCAGTGAATAAATTAAATGACGTAGTGGGGAGGGGGCGGCGCTGTTCGGCAAGTATGTGGGAGGACATTTATTTCTTTGGAGGCGTGCTGGGCTTTGAAGAAAGGCGGGCTGGGCACTGCAGGGGGGCGTTACTGGGCACTAGAGCAGATTAATAAAGCCCCTCTGGGCACCTTGAGACTTCATTTGCATATCAGAAAAATCGCTTTTTAATAAGAATGAAAAGTTGAATAAAAGAAAAGACAAATGCAGGAATGAAGGTACTTTATTGCACATTGCTATGTTAACGGTTTTATATGGTCAAAATAGGTGACAGATTCCCTTTAAGATGATCACTAACAAGCATTTGTATGAACACTCCTTAACGATCATCTGGCAGTGTAATACTGCCACCAATTACACGATGAACGGGCAAACGATTGTTCGTCATAATTGGGATCTTTTAACATGTTAAAAAAATCCTGGTTTGTCGGAGGCAGATAGCACCTCGTAGTAGATGCTCTGCTGCCAGTAAACAATGAGACAGTATGCATTAGTGATCGCTCGTCCCTATACTGAGGAGGAGATTGCTGCATGTAATAGAGTCAGTCTCCTCCTATAGTGGGCAGGGGATTGACGGGAGGACAATCGTCTGCTCTATCTGCCCGTTTATTAGGGCCCTTGGTATACTTTTGTTATCTTATTCCCATATATCTGAATTCAAGGTATAACAACAGTCAAGGTCATGTGAGTGGGGGTCAGAAGAGGGAGCTGGAGCCCAAACTGGAAAGACTTTATTATTACCATCCTCCCAACATTTGAAATATTGAAAAAAAAGGAGATTTTTGTATAACTTACCAGTTAAATCTCTTTCTCGCTCTTCCTTGGGGGACACAGACCTTGGGTATAGCTCAGCTCCCTAGGAGGCGTGACACTAAGTAAAACTGTTAAGCCCCTCCTCCATCAGCTATACCCTCAGCCTGGAGATAGAGGCTACCAGTTGCGTGTCCAAGTAGTGAAAGGATAACAACCAATAACGGAAACAACCAGCCAGCAACCCAACGGGGCGCCAGACCATAACCCTGTAACCAAACACAGAAGGGTGGGTGCTGTGTCCCCCAAGGAAGAGCGAGAAAGAGATTTAACTGGTAAGTTATACAAAAATCTCCTTTTCTCGCCCATTTTCCTTGGGGGACACAGACCTTGGGACGTTCAAGAGCAGTCCAAGAAGGGAGGGACCACAAACCCAAGGCGGAACACCACCAGAGCATCAGGAAACCGCTGCCTGCAAAACCAGGCGGCCCAACGCAGCATCCGCTGATGCATGCGTATGCACCCTATAGAACTTTGTGAAAGTGTGCAGAGAGGACCAAGTGGCTGCTTTGCACAACTGTTCAGCCGAGGCCCGATGCCTCTGCGCCCAGGAAGCTCCGACTGCTCTGGTGGAATGAGCAGTGACGCCAAAAGGCGGAGGTCTGCCCTTGGCTCGATAAGCCTCAGACACCGCCAGTTTAATGAAACGGGCAATAGCCACCTTGGAGACCGCCAACCCTTTGCGCGAACCCTCCGGAACCACAAACAGGGAGTCCGTGCGCCGAAAGGACCCGGTGACCTCCAAGTAAATCCTCAACGCCCTGACCACATCCAGACGGTGCAGTTCCCGTTCTCTGGGGTGGGAAGGAGAGGGACAGAGCGACGGAAGGACGATGTCCTCATTGATGTGAAAGGCGGAGACCACCTTTGGCAGGAAAGTCGGGACAGGCCGAAGCACAACCTTATCCTGGTGGAAGATCAGGAAAGGTTCGGAGCAAGAAAGAGCCGCTAACTCCGACACCCGTCGGAGAGACGTGACGGCCACAAGAAAGATGACCTTGCAGGACAGAAGGCGAAGGGAGACCTCCCGTAAAGGCTCGAAGGGGGCTGATTGGAGCGCCGAGAGCACCACATTCAGGTCCCAGGAAGGAACTGGAGGGCAGTACGGCGGAACAGAGTGAGCCACCCCTTGTAAAAAGGTCTTAATTGGCCCTAGAGGGGCCAGGGGACGCTGGAGAAGAATAGACAGCGCCGAAATCTGACCCTTCAGAGAACTGAGGCACAGCCCCAGGTCCAGACCCGACTGGAGGAAGGACAGGATTGTGGGAAGAGAAAACCGGAGAGGTGGGATGCTCCGGGACTCACAGAACCCCAGATAGGACCTCCAAACCCGATAGTAGATCCTAGAGGATACGGGCTTACGAGCCCGGATCATGGTGCGGACTACGTCCGCGGAGAAACCCCGTCGCGTTAAGACGGCGGTCTCAATAGCCACGCCGTCAAACGTAGCGAGCCTAAATGCTCGTGGAAGATCGGTCCCTGAGAGAGAAGGTCTTCCCTGGAGGGCAGTGGCCACGGTGCGTCTGCCAACAGCAACATTAGGTCGGCGTACCAAGACCGGCGGGGCCAATCCGGGGCGATTAGAATCGCGGGGACGCCCTCTGCCGCGATCCTCCGAAGAACCCGTGGCAGGAGGGGAAAAGGAGGAAAGACGTACAGAAGGGAGAATTCGCGCCACGGAAGGACGAGCGCGTCGGCGCCGTATGCCTTCGGGTCCCGTGCCCTGGCCAGGTATAGGGGGACCTTGTGGTTGAATTTGGAGGCCATGAGGTCCACGTCGGGGCGACCCCAGCGAAGACAAAGGGCTTCGAACACCTCTGGGTGCAGGGACCATTCTCCCGGGTCGATGGTGGACCGGCTGAGGAAATCCGCCGCCCAGTTGTCCACCCCCGGGATGTAAATCGCAGATAAGGCCGGCACGTGCGTCTCCGCCCAGAGGAGAATGAGGGTCACCTCTTGCATCGCTGCAGCGCTGCGAGTGCCTCCCTGATGGTTTATGTATGCCATAGCCGTGGCATTGTCCGATTGGATCCGAACAGGGTGGCCCCTCAGCAGATGGGTCCAGTGTCTGAGGGACAGAAGAATCGCCCTCAGTTCCAGAATATTGATTGGAAGTCTGGACTCCGATAGAGACCAAACGCCCTGGACGGACCGGGGAGGGAAAACCCCCCCCCACCCCCGTAAGCTGGCATCTGTGGTAATCACCAGCCAGTTCAGTGGAAGGAAGGACTTCCCCCTTAGAGGGATATGCAACCACCAGCCGAGGGAAGCTCGAGCCAGGGGAGGCAGAAGAAAGGTCCTGTCCAGACTCCTCAGTGATTTGTCCCAGGCCGACAGAATTGCCCTCTGAAAGGTGCGGGATCGGAATTGTGCGAACGGCACCGCTTCGAAACAGGCAACCATCTTTCCCAACAACCGCATGCTGGATCTGAGGGAAGGGCGGTGATGACGGAGGAGACTGCGAACCGACCCGCGAAGGGCCAGACGCTTGTCCGACGGAAGGCGGACCTCCGCCAACTCTGTATCCAGGAGCATCCCCAGGAAGATCAGCCGTCTGGAGGGGGTAAGGGAAGATTTGGGGTGGTTGATAATCCAACCGAACCGCGTCAGGGTCTCCAGAGTGAGTTCCACACTGCGGGATGTCTGAGAGAAGGAGGGTGCCTTGACCAGGATGTCGTCCAAGTATGGGAGAAGAAAAACACTTCTTGAACGTAGAAGGGCCAAGACAGGGGCCAGGACCTTGGTGAACACTCTAGGAGCAGTCGCCAGACCAAAGGGAAGGGCGACGAATTGGAAGTGATCGTCCCCCACCGCAAAGCGCAGGAAGCGGTGATGACATGGAGCAACCGGAACGTGGAGGTATGCATCCTGAATGTCGATTGAGGCCATGAAATCCCCTCTTTCCAGGGAGGCCACTGCGGACCTGAGAGACTCCATCCGGAATCTCTGCAGTCGGAGAAAACGGTTCAGGCGTTTTAGGTCCAAGATCGGACGCACTGAGCCTTCCTTCTTGGGAACCACAAAGAGGTTCGAGTAGAACCCCCTGAACCTTTCCGTCGGAGGCACGGGGGCGACGACACCCTTGTCCATTAGAGAGTGAATGGCCGCGAAGAAGGCGGCCACTCGTACGGGATCTCGCGGAGGACGGGATCGGAAGAAACGGTCTGGCGGAATGGACGCAAATTCGATTTTGTATCCGCAAGATACAATCTCGAGCGCCCATGCGTCTGAGATGTGGGCCCGCCATACGTTCCTGAATAGGAGAAGGCGGCCCCCCACCCGGGTGGGTGGGGGCGCACCTTCAGGCAGAGGGCTGCTGGCCTGTGGGAGCCCATGCAGGCTGGGACTTGCGCCAGGTAGGTTGCGTCCGAAAAAACGGCTTCTTGCGTCTATCCTGGGCTGGGCCAGAGGAAGAAGAACTGGCCGCGGGTCTAGACCCGGTGGGCTTGCGAAAGGACCGAAAACGGGACGAACCAGCGCGACCACGGGGGGCGCCCATTGGCCTGGACTGGGGGAGGTGAGTACTCTTCCCACCCGTGGCCTCTGATATAAGTTCGTCCATACGGGTTCCGAACAGGCGGGAACCCGTGAATGGTAGGCCGGCCAAAGAGCGTTTGGAAGCGGCGTCCGCCGCCCAAACCTTCAGCCAGAGTTCCCTCCTGACAGAAACTGCCAGGGCAGAGGAACGGGCAATGAGGGCACCCGCATCAAGGGAGGCCTCACAGACGAATTTTCCGGCCTGAACAATTAGTTGGGCTAAGGAACGGAGGTCCTGAACAGGGACGTCCGACCCTAACTCCCGTTCCAGTTGCAAACCCCATTCAGAGACCGCTTTGCCAACCCAGGCGGAGGCAAAGACCGGTCTAAGGGCCGAACCAGAGGCAGTAAATATGGCCTTGGAGAGGGATTCCGTACGACGGTCCTCAACAGACTGGAGGGAAGATCCGTCCTGTACAGGAATAGTAGTGCTTTTGGACAGGCGAGCCACGGGAGGATCAACCTTAGGCGGGGATGTCCACGTGGTCACAGAATCCGCTGGAAAGGGATAACAAATGTCCAGCTTTTTGGGTGTAATAAAGCGGACGTTAGGCCGAGTCCAAGCCTTGGATACCACAGAAGAAAAATCAGCGTGTATGGGAAAAACCTTGGAGGCCTGTTTGGGGCGGAGAAAGGACACGCCGGCCTGTTCAGAGCTGGGGGGGTCATCGTGTAGCTGAAAGGTATCACGGATGCTAGTGACAAGATGCCCCACCGCGGACGCCAATTTGGACGGAAGCTCTGAGTCCATGTCCACGTCCGAATCCGCCAGTTCTCCCTCAGAAAGCGTATCCCTTTGAGAGGATAGACTTGACTGAGCTCGCACGCATGGCGGAGAGAGCGAAGCATCTGGAGAAGATGTGCGCTCAACCCTTGAACGTTTGAGTATGCCGGGCCCTGGAAGATTCGCTGGGAGGCAGGGAACCAGTGGGGGTGGCAGAAACGGTAGTCCCAGCGGGTGCGACAGGGATTGTGGCAGCCTGCGGGAGAGGCGGTCTATCCACGAGACGGCCCACTACGTGTGTAAGGCTTTCCACCGCCTGAGACAGAGACCTAGCCCAGTCAGGGGGTTCAGAGGCACCGGGGGGCGCAGCGGGAAGCGGGCCCTGCACCGGGGCCTGACATGCAAGGCAATGCGGCTCAGATTGCCCACGCGGAAAAAGTTCCTTACAGGCGGTACAGGCATGGTACCAGGGTTTGGGGGCACCTGTGGGATCTGACATGCTGAAGTGTGGTTGTACTCTAATATAGAGACCACAAAGGGTTATAGCAGCTATGACCAGGAGGGTTAGGAGAGGGTTAACTGTCCTACCAGTGCCTCAGAAGAACGTCAGGAGATGGCCCAGATCAGCAGCAGCAGAGAAGCAGTGAACAGCAGTGAGCAGCAGAGAGCGCCCACAGAAGCCGAGCGATGTACACAGGAGGTTAGAGTCCCCCACCGTGTCCCAGCTTCCTGTCAGGAGTGAGGAAGCGCGGGAAACCTCAGCAGAAAGCGCGGGGAACAAGCTCCGCCCCCTCAAGCGCTTGAAATGTCTCCTGTGAAGGAGAACGTAGCTCCGCCCCCAAAATGACGCGCGGAAGCCCCGCCCCCTGCCGGGACCGCTAAGCCCCGCCCCCCCCGTTCTCGGCGGGAAGGGGGAGAGAGAGAAGAGAAAAATGGAGTCAGCCCCGAATGAGGGGGAGGGGGAGAAAGATAGCAGCGTGGGGGGGAAAAGCGTGGGGGTGCTGAGGATGCTGCTGTGCTGCATTGTCCTGCAGATGAGCGCTCAGAATGAGCGACCACGGGTGCCCCCCTTACCCAGAGGGGTAGATGCTGCAGATAGGGACGGGGTATAGGCTGGAATAGCCATCTCACCGTGCGACGTCTTCACCCTCAGTCCTTTCCAGCAGGGTCGCCCCTTCAGCCACTGGCACCGCAGTGGCAGGAAGCTGGAAGAGGGGCTTGGCGTGCGGGCGACCCCCTAGCTGGCGGGATGTAGGGGAGCCATTGCTGCCCAGATCCTCCTATTGCTTCTGTGGGGGAGGCAGCAGTGCAGATAAGTTGGCACTGGCGCAGCTCAACCCCGGGAGAGCAGAGAGGTCAAATGCGTCTCTGGTATCCCTAGGAAAAAATAAAATAACAAAATTAGAAGAAAAAGTAAAAATAACAAGGAGAAAACAGCCCTGCAGTAGCAGGGAGTGTCTTGCCTCCTTGGACACTAAGCTAAAACTGGTAGCCTCTATCTCCAGGCTGAGGGTATAGCTGATGGAGATGGGGCTTAACAGTTTTACTTAGTGTCACGCCTCCTAGGGAGCTGAGCTATACCCAAGGTCTGTGTCCCCCAAGGAAAATGGGCGAGAAAAGCAGATAACAGTAAAATGCATAATACACAAATCTGAGTATTAGACTGAACTGAGAGTTACCTTCGCTGGGCCAGTGTAGTTGGCAATCTTTGAGTACCATTTGGTGGCCTTCTCAGCAACTCCTTTTCCAGCAGAAAACATGCTGCTCTTCAACACATCAAGCTTGGGAGTAAGAATTGTGTCAAAGTTAAAAGATGTTGGAGACATCAATGCAACTGTAGAATCTGGAGGGTGTTCTGTTTTTGGACTTCCCAATGAGTAAGCAGGAGAGGACCACAACCTGCCACGTTGTCTCTCCTCATTTTTTACATGGTAAGTTTTTGACTTTGTTAATCTAGGTGCCTGTGGAGGTGTTGAGGGAAGACTTGAGCGTCTGCAGAGTGGAATAGCTTTAGAGCTATTATACTGATCAGAGCTGGTCCTTTGAAGGTCCATGCTTGGAGCTCTACTGGTCAATGGACTGCTCATGTTATTCATGTACATCTCAATCTCTTCTGCAAGGTCTCTTTTAGCAGATGGAGTCAAGAGGATTTTGTCCAGCACTTCCTCAGTTTCTTCTTCTAGCTCAGTCTCTGCTGCTAGCATTGACAGAGGGTCTAATCCGACTTTTACATCTGTCTTCTCCACAGGCTTGGCCGGGAACACTGTCGTTGAGGAACTTGTGCTCATGCTTCTCAATTTTTGGGGCTTGCTTTCTACAGTGTCATTGTCGAGGTCTTCAAGGTCAAAAATTACTGGAGAGTCAGCCTTGTCTGGATACCCATCCTCTCCCACTGGAGATTCATCATCGCTCCACTCCTTTGCCACAGTGACAAGTTCCTTCCTTGGAGATGCCCTTTTTATGTCCAACGTCTTAGGCCGAGGAATGCCTGTTTGATGTGCTCCACTGAGTATCTTTGCATCAGCTCCCAGTTTATGAAGCATTTTGCCAGCTTTTTCTTCCTGGTCAGTGCCACTGATTAGTAACCCTGTAAGATTTTCTTGCTTATACTGTCCGCTGTTAGCTCCCCATTCTAAATAATTTTTCATACCCGGTTCCAAGGCACTCTTGTGCCTCTTCCGTAAGCTCCAGCTTTGGTATATATCACTTTCCCTGGCATCTTCAAAGGAGGATGCAAATAGTAGTCCAGCGGCATTTCCTGAAAAATATAGAATGTTATCAAGGTGTCCTATAACTGACAAATGTCAACATGTCTTAATAATAAGACACTCTACTGATGTAAAAGACACAAACATGACTACTTCAAGTTCATGCACTTGCTTGGACCTGACCTATACAATATTTTAGCCCAGCACCTGGAGTCATTAATCATGGCATAGAAAATGAGGGAGGTTATGTCTAGCAACCTTACAACCTTGTAGATACTGGATTACAGTCAGAGGATCCCACAATTTACTGCCACAATTTTACACTACTCTTGTATGTATGTTGTACGCTACTTATGTCTGTATGTAACTATGTATGTAAGGTGCTCACTATCAAGGCCAAGCCATTCTTTTTTTAGCCTGGTGGCAAGTACAGGCACTGCTCCCCCACCGGAGGAATAAACATGTGTATTCCACCAAGCAAAGAGTGTCTCAATGGGATTTCAGAAGGTAAAGCTATCTGTGGCCAGGCTTACTGATTTGTGATGATAGTCATCAGCTATGTTGGACAAGCAAAAAAAAACAGACCGCTGTGGGTCTCAGAAGTCAGAACCAAGAACAGTGTGCATATTTCACAAATAAATATATCTACTGAGGGACTACAATACAGGGATTCTCTGCTTTTGAACAATCCCTACCAGTAGGGTCCACTGAAAATCAAAAAGTAACCCACTGTCGGGACCCTCCGCAATTAGTCCTGTTTCATGTTAAAACTCGCCAGTAGGTGTTCAATTTTCCTGTATTACGCAGCACTCAGATCAGTGGATTGTCTGTATAATACAACATAGGACAAGTCCTCCACAACCAGAGACACTCTAGGTAACTGGTCTTCAATATGACCAAAAGATGAGGATCCCGAAAAGAAGACCCTTCTATTAACTCATTTGTCCCTAATCAGGTGTACGAAAACGGGTTCTCTAATCTGGCCAATTTCTTTACACAAGAAATAGTAAAATCATCACAAAAGAACTATTATAGTTATGTCCACTAGCGGGCACTTTTATATGACTGAACTGCGCTTACATTATTTCTTTCTGTATGAAAGCAGGGTACAGTACAGTACCGAAAAGTACCGAAAGTAAGGTACAGAAAGACTGAGCAGAGTGCTCACGTGTAATGTCGTGAAGGCTATAGGTAAACCGTATATCAGTGTATTGTTATCGACCACAGGATAGGTGATGAATGTCAAATTGCTGGGGACCTCAACCATTCCCTCGATTCAGAATTAGATAGTCACTTATTCTGCAGACAGGTCATAATTGTCAATTGTGGGAAAACTTCTTCAACAGCCTGACAGAAGAAGACTTCTCAAAGATATAATAGCTGTTATTTTTAATTTTACAGTGGAAATGTTTCCCTGTAAAGGGAGATCGTGAGATAATCTGATGCCGAATACCACCTTCTCCACATTATAACAAAGACAGAAGATAGAAAAGAGCAATAAATACTACATTGCATTGCTAGTCCTCGGAGATCCAGTACACATTATGGTATTGCGTCTACTTGCCTGCACCAACCGTTTCAGCCATATTGTCTGGTTTCACCTCCTGCCGAACAATACTGGAAGTGGATATGGCGGCCTTAGAAATGGGACTAAGAAGCTGGGGAAGGCCGTCTCGGCTGCCCTTAGCACGCTCTGTCTCTGATACTGAAAAGATATGAATTTATTACCATTTAATAACTCAATAGTTAAAGCGCTACTGAGACAGCAGCACTATAAATGTAAGATGTCCCCAGACTCAGATGTCTGCTGTTTTATTCTTTTATGTGAATCTTCTGGGCCAGGGGTCAGCAACCTCTGGCACTCCAACTGTTGTGAAACTACAACTCCCAGCAAGCTCCATTAACTTATCAGGGAGTTCTGAGAACAGCAGAGCAGGTATGGATGCTGGAAGTTGTAGTTTGACAACAGCTGGCATGTCAAACGTGAAGACCCCTGTTTTAGATGCCATTATGTACACTGCCACTGTCTCAAAGTAACCATGATGCTTAAAAAGAATATATGGTGTACTAACTCAAGACACAGATATATCGGAATGGATGACATACTAGCTTCTATAGTTTAGGTCTTAAAGGGGTTGTCCATGGTAAGAAAAACCTGGCTGCTTTCTGTCACAAACAGGTTGAATGTGGTGTTGTTCCTGGAAGAAAGCTACCATGCCCTAATCCAGGACAACACCTTTAAAGGGGTTTTCCAGAAATTAAATATTTATGACCTATCTTCAGGATGGCACATCAATATATGATTGGTGGGGCTCCAAATCTTGGCACCACTGCCAATTACCTGTTTGAAGGCAGCCTCTTCACGGTATACCAACACACCAATGTACAATGTATAGCGGCTGTGCTTGGTATTGCGGCTTAATACTATTCACTTGAATGGGACTAGGCTGCATACAGGCCATGTGACCGACCAATGTGAAGTCACAGGCCAAGGAAGAGGCTGCAGTGATCACCCCCTTTAAACACATGATCAGTGGGGGTCCTGAGGATAGGTCATCAACATTTAAGTCCGAGAGAACCCTCCGAGCTGGCAGATTATTTGTACAAGTTCTATGTGAACACACATGAGCTAGAGTCACTCCCTCTAGAGTCTTCCTGCTCTTCTTGTATATCATGCACCGCTCCTCTGCGAACCTCTTCCTTGGATAAAGAGCTGTATCCCAGATCAGACTGTCCACCTGAGGATCCAAGCAGCTCATATTAGTATGCATCTCACTATGTCAGGTGGAAAGTGAACATGATCTCGGAACATCCTTCCCACCTGTGCTAGATCGGTCATCCGCAGGGTCTGTGCTGGTAGCATCTGCACTGAATGAAGGCTGGTCTGCTGCATTCATGTCAATAGAACTGTCCATACTGCCATGACTGACGGCATCCAGATCACTGCTGTCTAAAGAGGACGTAGGGGAGAGAGAAAATAGGGGTTAAAAGCCTAAACTATCACTCCGGTGACATTACGTGTCAGTGACAAAAATCCCCTGGAATTACCTGAGGGTGTAGCATGTGGTGCTAAAGAGTGCTGCTTTTTCAATGCTCTCTTAAACTGGACTACTCCATGAAGAACATTCCTGACCTTTATCCACAAGAAATAACCTCCTCGGTTCCCAGAGGGCCACACACTTTCCAGAACAGCCTGTACAAGGAAGGCACTCGTTATGAGCATGCACGATGGCTAGGATATTAACATGTAACATTTTTCTTTATAATACTGGAAAAATTGCTTGTCCCTCAGACAATCGAAGTTCTCTTCTGTGTATGCAGGCCTTCAGGACAACACCTGCTCATATGCCCTTATTCATGGGCGTAACTAGAGTAGAAGCCATAGCGGTTGCTACAGGGCCCAACAATTAAAGGGGCTGTTATCAGGATAGGCCACCACTGGCTGATCGCCACTGGTCGGACACCCTGCACACCCATCAGCTGACTACAGACCTGACAGGTCTGTCTACTTTGCCGTGGACTGAGCTTGTCAATGGGAGCAGCACTGCAGTGACTACTGCTAGATCAGTCCACTACTAAGTAGATGGAGATGCCTGCTGTCAGGGCTGTTATCAGGATAGGCCACCACTGGCTGATCACCACTGGTCAGACACCCCGCACACCCATCAGCTGACTACAGTCCTGACAGCTCTGTCTACTTTGCAGTGGACTGAGCTTGTCAATGGGAGCAGCACTGCAGTGACTACTGCTAGGTCAGTCCACTACTAAGTAGATGGAGATGTCTGCTCTCTGGGCTGTTGCCGAACAGCTGACTAGCATGGGTGTGCGTGGGGTCGGGTATTTTCAGTACTCCCATAGAAGTGAATGGAGGGTGGCTGCATTTGTGTGGACCACTTTCATTTACTTTTGGGGCGCTGTTCTAGAGATAGATGTGAGTCCCAGAGGTGGGACCCACACCTGACATTAGTGGCATATCCTATCAATATGTAATTAATGTCTCAGATAAGACAACCCCTTGAAGAAAGGCGGTGGTGATGGTGGAGTGAGCCCCATTATGTTTTGCTATAGGGCCTAATGGTTACTTGCTATACCCTTGCCTTCATTCTAGCACACTTTGGCTGTCCAAGTTTTACATGGATAGTTGATCACAAAAATTGCTTGGTATGTAATACTGCATTTCTCCAGGAATGTCTGACTGTCGTTTGACTTCTATGGTCTCCTGAACTGGCCCCCCATAATGAAGGAGTTGTCTCTGACAACACTAGTTCATCTGAGCAGAAGATACCAAACTGAGAAAACAACAAGATAACATGATTAAAGGGGTTTCTGGTCTTTTAATATTGATGACTTATCTTCAGGGTAGGTCATCAATATCAGATCAATGGGGTCCGTCACCCCTGCTGATCAGCTGTATGAGACGGAGCGTGCAGTGCACATGTACCGTCTCCCATCTATCTTCCTGTTGCTGTTTCTACGGCAAAGCAGCAACAGAGCAGGAACAGAGACGGGAGACGGCACATGCACACTGCGTGCTCCGTCTCCTCATACAGCTGATCGGTGTGGGTGCTGGGTGTATTGATATTGTTGACCTATCCTTAGAACCCCTTTAACTTTAATTTTATGTGCATCAGGCCTTAAATACAAATGCTGGAGATCCCTGCTCTGAATATTATAATGCACCTCTTCCACATGTAGTGTTTTATTCTGTGCACTATTTTTCTTTTTATTAGACTTAGGTGGTGACAGGCTAGGAGGAGCATTTCATCCTTTCACCTATAAAATAATACAGGCTGAGACAGTACTTGTATTTCTCTATGTGACCAGTCATGCTGTACCCTCTCATTAATTTAAAAATACAGATGCTGCGCTCAGAAACTGAAAGATGAATATTTCAGAAGGGAAGCAGATTTCACCAAAAATAACACCATGATATTGCGGGGAGTAAATTATATAGAGACTACATATTTCACAGAGCTTTACAGAGAATGGGCACTTTCAGACAAGCGTGTCCAGTGCGGAAAACATGCACAGTGATTTCCTGTAATGGACGCTGCTCCTTTCACAGGACTGCACACATTATAACGGTTTATAATGCTGTGTGTCTCTGTCCGACCTCGCATCTACTGTATTATGCTGAAATAGTGCTGTCAGTCTAACTCAGTAGAGGCAAGGTCAGACACAGAGCATTATAAATTATAATGCCATGTGATCCTGTGAGAGCAGCAGTGCCCATAATGGAGAATAACGCTCCCACACGGAGCACTGCATACGCTCATCTGAAAGTGCCCACTGTCACCATTCAGTATGGTTATGGAAAGTGGGCACAAATTTGAGTACATGGAGGGAATGGGGAGAATTTTCAAACAGTCCTTGGTCAAACTGAAGCCCAGGAACCCTGAGCTGCAAGGAAACAGTCCTAACCACCTGAGCCCCGATGTTGCCCAAATTTCTCAACACACATACAGGATGTCATACGTCAAAACTGGCCAAACTATTTTGTGTCTACAAGATACATGGAATCTGTAGTGGTCCACAAGTGAAGGGACATTCACGTTTCCATTCCCAATCCTACCGGACCACTTACCTTGTTATAGTATCCGTAGGTAATGGCATTGGGTTGCACTCCGGCTTTCTTCATTTCAAATAAAACTTTAACGGCAAGCACAGGCTGCCCATACTGACCGCACAACTGCATGAGGACGCGATAGCACACCTAGAAGGACAATCATGGCCATGCCACATCAGTCTTTGCTTTTCCAGCTGGTAACAGGGCTTTACAATGCATGTATGGAACGGGAGTGATGGAATATAAAAAAAATGCTCTAACTAGTCCACTACAATAATCACAGAAATGATCGGAGTATTTTAAAAAAAAAAACGCAAACAAAACCTATTCCGTTTACCTCATCGGGAGAGTCGATTTTCTTGGCTTGCATCTTCCTCAGGATGTCGTAAGCAGTGCGCAGGGCTCTAACTTTGGAATGGCAGACTTTGACGTATGCAGGCAGGCATATAAACCACAGGCCGTAGCAGTGCTTTAACAGACATCTGGACCACATTTGGGGGATAGAGGCGTACTGTTTCGCTATTTTATGAGCTGACTTGATCTCCTACAAAAGGTGACACAGCAGATTTACCCTCTCTGAGAACAAGTTGTAGGTCAGCAGTAAATGACTTCCAGGCCACTAACATCTGGGGGGTACTGGTTCGCATTCAACAGATGGAAACTTAAGCAAAGCTCAGTGGGAAAAGTATGCACATTTGCTTTTCTTCAAAAGAAAGAATATTGAATCTTACTAGCTAAACCACCGACTGATACAAATAGAAGAGACAACAATCTATAGACTGCTGTTTCGGGGTCCTTACCCTTCATCAGTACAGAGTAAGTTATTGGTTGGCTCAATAAAATGCACCTCTGATGGGTACTGGTTCTCAGACAGGAGTAAGAACCCCAAAACATATGGGTACCTCATTTTTTTTGGAGGGGGTCTCTGGTTAGCAGAATAACATGAAAAGATTTCTGGGCTGACGTACCTGTTTAGTTCTTCTGAACATGGGAGAAGGACTGCAGGGTGCTGAAACTTTAGTGGAAAGTTTATGGGTTTTCAAGAGCCCGTCAGGGGTGTCGAAAAGGTCCAATGTGAGAACAGGAAATCCATTGTAACTGAAGATCAAGAACAGACATTGTCAGAGATCTTCATTACCAGATAAGCCACTATGAACTGGTATAATTAACCACCCGTCTACATACTACATGTATGCCATCTAAGGCTAGGTCTACACGGCGACATTTGTCGCACGACTTATCAGATAAGGCAGAACTACACTGCAACATTTGTTGCGCGACATTTTGTTGCACCAATGTCGCGCATCAATTTTTATAATGGTAGTCTATGGTGTCGCACTGCAACATGCGACATGCTGCGACTGCGACAGTCGCAGAAAAATCCATCTCGCAGTGCAACACCATAAACTACTATTATAAAAATTGTCGCGCGACATTGGTGCTACAAAATGTTGCGCAACAAATGTTGCAGTGTAGTTCTGCCCTATCTGATAAGTCGCGCGACAAATGTCGTCGTGTAGACCTAGCCTAATACGTCCTTCAAAGAACACCTACAGGCTATGTCCCCACTGAACGTAATGTAGATTTGTAGTGGATTTTGAAACAGATTTCACCCTGTGCACTGCAATAGGCAAGATCTGCACTGGAAACCTGCCGCATAGATTGATTTAAAATCCAACCACAAACTAATTTATTTAGAGTAGATTTAGGCCTCTTGCACACGACCGTATGCCCTCCGAGACATACGGTCCGTGAGCGAGCCATATGTTCCGGAGCGGCATTCCCTGACCAGCCAGCGGGTGGCGGGGGCAGGTAGGTGCTGTGTGGGGATAAACAGTGAAGGGGAAGCACACTAAACTACAACTGCAAACCCTTCATTTTCAGGATTGAAGGGGATCCGAGGGGTAGGACCCTCAACAATCATCAAGTTTGGCGTACAAGGTTCAGGTTATCTATGGATTCCATTATGGATTTCGCTACTACGGACCATAAGTTATAGTCTATGGAAGCAGAATCCTTAACGGAATTCTTAGATAACCCGAACCTTGTACGCCGAACTTGAAAACAGAAGTTCACCCAACACTATTCACAAGTCATAAAATGATGCATAAACGGACACTGACTCAGGCAAAACATTCTGTGTTTGGGTCGTGGAAAACTCCTACATTGCAATAAGAAATATACGTGTATGTACAGCTGCCTAGATCCAAGCATTCTTCGACATTCACCATAGACAAAACTGTTCTCATAAAACATGTTAATAATCCTAACATTTACACTTGGCTAACCCACAGCTTCTGATGGGAAGCTGCGGTTCTATGAAGGAGTTTGTGGAATGACCCTTTACTCAATATCAAATACACAACAGAAATGATATGCAATAATATTAGCTTTTATGATGTTATTGCCCAGGGGACCTGATCTGTGTAGTGAACCCTACAAACTGGGCAGCTCTTATAAAGACGGTGCCTACCTGTGTTTCTTTGGGTGCTCCTCCCCATTAGGTAAATGAGGGATCTCAGGTGGTGTAATAAACACAGTGTGCTCACTTCTATGGGACTCATCCAGCTCGATGAGGCGCATATCTCCAGACTTGTCTACATCCACCTGAAGGAAAAAAAAACAGCAAAAACGTAAAGTGATGTCAATCGTATATGTAGTTTTACAAACGATGTGGGTCACCATTCTTGAACTAGAAATGACACTATGATAAATAAGAGCAGGCTAAAAAAAAAAAAAAAAAAAAATGCAGTGGCATTTCTTTCATTTAGGACTCAATGGTCGAGCACCTAACAAAAATAGTCACAATGGCATCTTCTGGACCCCCTAGGAGAGTGGATACTGCCAATACATTGGCTTTTGGCACGCTTCTTTAAAAAATGTTTACAATTCTTAAAGGCGGTTGTCCGAGATGGTCAGACGTGAGCTGCCCATAAAGAAAATAACACTACTGACCTTGTTAGAGCCTCCCGGGTCCAGCAGTGTGCCTCTGGGCTCATCTACTTCTGGTGCCCACAAGAAGTGCAACATACTGTCTACATGCATGTCACTGCTGCCAGCCAATCAAGGGCCTCAGCAGTGATGTGTGCAGGAACGGCTCAGTAGTCACAGGAGGATACTGACACGTCACTGCTGAGGTCACTGATTGGCTTGCAACAGTGATGTGCATTTAAATGACATGTCACAATTTCGATGTGATAAAATGTATCTGTATAGCACCACCTGCTGATCAATTATTTCTTATTTCCCTGTCCACCTCACTGAGGTGGACGCACATGTTACGTTTTATCCTTCAAATACCTCCTGAGCTCTGATGGGGAGACAACTACAGCAGTAAAGACACACACACTGAGCTTCTACAAAAAGGACATGCCCCCCAAAGCAATTGGAACAATGAATGGGGAGATCTCTGGATCCGTGTAATGTACAGGACTGGTGGTAGCTTTGTTAGAAAGAGATTGCCACCTACTATATGATGTCTCATTTTAACCTTTTTTTTGCATTAATCATGGGATACTTTAAATACTATTTAAATACCTTTAAATACTTCCAGTTGGTATCAATTCTGCTGCTCTAGCGAGCCAAGAACTATCAGGACACAGACATGAGATATCATGATGTTAAAGAGTGATACAGCTGCATTGTTCAGAAACAAAAAATGAAGTGCCATCATTATTATGGTGGCTCTATTCTCTCTTCCCTAGACTGCAGGAAACAAAGATGGCACCAGTGAAAGGCGCCAGGTCAGGGCATACTTAATAGTCATCTCAGAGGACCCTACCCAAGCTCCTGGCTGCTTGGACAAAGATGTCTATCCTAACAATCTCTCTAGATATCATTAGCCCAAAATATTTTTTCAGGCTGTGCTATTTCTGTGAAGAAGTGGTGAGGAGCTGCTTGATGCCCCTGACGATACTTATCCCAGAACGGGAAAAAAGTGGCCAAAAGAATCCAACACAGAGACCCTCTTTTTCCCCTTGATCATGAACAGCCAGCAGGAGGCACATCTTTCTGCCAAAAAGAACTATCTTTTGGCCCTGACTGTATAAGTCAGGTAGCCCTAAACGGATTGATCTGCCATCCCAGAGTGCACGGCGCAGAGAACATTCGTTAACTAGCGCATTCTTTTAATCTCCTCAATGCCAGGAAGGTCAAGGAGGACACCGATCTATACTTCTGGAATACATTTTCTCTCGCTTTATAAACATCCCTGATTAATTATCTACTATAAAGCTTTGCGAGATACTAACATTGCAATTAAGTGAGCACTGTTAATGGGCGGCCCAGTCTTGAAATGGTAGTTTATAAGATATACAGCTTGGCAGTATTCTCTCCGATTATTAAGGTAAAAGTGTTGCACAGTTGGCCGCTAGTTATACACATCCATATTCTTTTCTGGAATAGATTTTTAGTGCTGTGCATTATATAATCTGCATTAATTCCTGCCGAAAGGACAGAAGGTGACCCAGTTTTCAGGGAATCCAACATCATGGATTAATCTTCTTAAAACTGCAGTGTCTGGAACAATATACCTCACCCCTCTCTGTAGTTCTATACAGTTACTTGTTAGCTATGCAGTATCGTGAAAAGCTCAGAGTGATTACAATATTGCCAGGTCTCCCGTGCTTCCCCATCTGAGGTTACATGCAGCCAGGACTCTCAGAAAGCCTGATCAAGATCTGGGATTAGGCCCCTTTCACACGGGCGAGTATTCCGCGCGGATGCGATGCGCGAGTTGAACGCATTGCACTCGCACTGAATACCGACCCATTCATTTCTATGGGGCTGTTCACATGAGCGGTGATTTTCACGCATCACTTGTGCATTGCGTGAAAATCGCAGCATGCTCCTCTTTGTGCGTTTTTCACACAACGCAGGCCCCATAGAAGTGAATGGGGTTGCGTGAAAATCGCAAGCATCCGCAAGCAAGTTCGGATGCGGTGCGATTTTCACGCACGGTTGCTAGGAGACGATCGCGATGGAGACCCGATCATTATTATTTTCCCTTATAACATGGTTAAATAGCGCTGGAGGGGTTAAAAAAAATAAAAAATAATTTAACTCACCTTACTGCACTTGATTGCGCTGCCCGACATCTCGTCTGTCTCCTTTGCTGAACAGGACCTGTGGTGACGTCACTCCGGTCATCGCATGTTCCATCACATGATCTTTTACCATGGTGATGGATCATGTGATGACCGGAGTGACTTCACCACAGGTCCTGTTCCTGCAATGAATGCTCACCACAGGTCCTGTTTAGCAAAGGAGACAGAAGAGATGTCGGGCTATGCGATCAAGTAGACTAAGGTGAGTTAAATTGTTTTTAATTTTTTTTTAACCCCCTCCAGCGCTATTGTACTATGCATTCTGTATTCAGAATGCTATTATTTTCCCTTATAACCATGTTATAAGGGAAAATAATACAATCTACAGAACACCGATCCCCTTCTGTCAAGAAGTTCGGGTTTGGGTACCAAACATGCGCGATTTTTCTCACGCGAGTGCAAAACGCATTACAATGTTTTGCACTCGTGCAGAAAAATTGCGGGTGTTCCCGCAACGCACCCGGACATTTTCCCGCAACGCCCGTCTGAAAGAGGCCTTAGAGTTTTTTCAGATCCAGGCAGTTGTGGTAGGAGTGTGGCTATGTATTACAGGTGTTTTTGTGACAGCATAAACTGTAATGATTATAAACTACCAAACCATAGTAAGCGATAGTTATAATGGTATAAAAACTTAAAGGCTATGTACACCTTTGGGGGCAATTTTTTTTTTATTAGTGCATTTTTTTCAATTGGTCTTTATTAGAAATATAGAGCCCTTTTCTCTGTACAGAGCTGGGATGCTCTATTAGCAGGATCAGAATTTTGTCTCTCTTCCATCAGACAGCTAGCTGATGGGCTCCTTATCTCTGACCTTATAAACGCTCATTATAGTTCAGTTCTTATTTTACTGATAAGAATGTGGCTTAAGTAAGTGTTTCTGACCTCTTAGCAATTTAGAGATAAGAATTATTAGATGACAGCACAAAGGGAAAGTAGGATTCACACAGTTAGAAAAACTGCTTAATATTTTTAATAAAGACCAATAAAAAAAAAGTATTTTAGCTCAAAATGAGTAAAATGCAATCATAAAAAAATGCCTCTGAAGGTGTACATAGCCTTTAATGTAATAAGCAAAACATGAAATGAAAGACAAGTATTTACGCCTTGAAAAGTCTATGAAATGCAGACTTTATTATAGAAGAGATAGAACAGCCGAGGTGCTTAACTACAGAATGTCAGGTTCTATGTACCCATTAAAATGATCAGGAGGAATAAATTAGATATGAGTTACTGTATATCTAAGCCATAATTACTTGCGCATCTGATAAAAGAAATTGAAAGAAGAACGAACAACATTAAAATGCTAATGAACATATCGAATCTGAAAACGAACTGAACCTCTAGATTTAAAGTTTTAGGGTTTGCGCACATTATGTGCAGATTTTTCGTGCAGAAAATCCGCAGTGTAATACAGTACCAGTCTCCAGATAAGCAGATGAGAATGTCAAGTACGCAGTGCTGAAATTTACGGTGTGGAAACTGACCAGCAAAGCATGTCAATTGTTTGTGCAGCTCCACCACTGATGTATTGCAGTTTTCTCCCCATAGACTTCAATGGGGCTGCTAAGTACAAAGTAAATCTGCAGATAGACGACTAATGTATTGAGACCCGCACCTGTCAGACAACGGGGGTATATCGTAGCGATATGCCCCTATTGTCTCAGATGAGACAACCCCTTTAGAGTACCGATAGGTTCTCATGAGAACCCCTTTGGTAATTACAGACTCATGGCTATTGAGATGCTGGGGTAATCTTTGGTCAGCCCTTTACACGGGCCAACGATCAGGACAGCATCAATGAAGTGAGTGATTTTTTATTTATTTATTTTTTTGCCCATTCCACCCCATTTTTTTTAACGTTCAAAACTCGTTCCCTAACGCTGTTCACTTATTTCTTAACTTAGAAGAAAATCGCATCAGGTCAAAATAACCGACGTATACAGATACAACAAACACCCAACATTTTACGCAAAATAACAAAAGTAAATAAATTTTTGTTAAAAAGGAAAAAAAAAAAGTATGCAAAACATTTAAGGGGCATTAGATTAAAGCAAAGTAATTGGCTTATGTACTAAACCAGACAACAAAGAACCATCGGCAGCACTTACCTTGACCCCCTTTTCTGCGCAATTCCTTTCTGAGAACAGCTTGTTAATGAAAGAGCAAAGCAATAAAGTATCAGAACGTGCCCCTGGGCTGCAGCTTGCTAACATATGATAAGATATGAGTAATATGGATCAGAAGCAAACAAGCAAGGTTTTGTTTAGGACTGAAAACGCCAGAGAAAGAGCACATGAAAAGAGGACATGTTGTTGTATTGGTGAGTTATTGTCCCACTGACGGCATCTGTGAATGAGTGCATTGAAAGCACTGGGGCTACAAGGGGCAAAATGGCAAACTGCAACTGTCCTAAAGCTGGCCTTACACTTTAGATTAATGTTGAATGAAGCCACCGATTTTGACCGGACCGATCTAACCTGTATGAGGTTGTTCCAACTCTCCCCTGATAGCAGATGTGAGGAGAAAGAAAGATTGGGCTGTTGGTTCTTAACATGCTCTTTCAAACTGACCCTTTTGTGCTGCGGAAGATTCTGGCTTTTTCCACTCTGCCCACAGAGAACAAATAGGTAGCTGTAAACCGCTATCTAAAATGTATGGGCAGCTTTAATATAGATGCCATTCCCCTGCCTCAATGTGGGAATGGCGTGTGTGAAGGCTCTGTACACTGAACATTGGGGGTGATTTATGACCAGATATACGCCACTTTTGAGGTCGTATATCTGGCGCAGATTCTGTTGCACGACATGGTGCAGCAGAATCTGCGACTTATTCCCCGCTCATGCGAGGTCCAAAAAAGTGGGCGTGGCATTTGCGGCCCCGTCTCATTCATCATTTTCTGAGCCTGGTTTAGGAAGCGGTCTTACATTTAGAAGTGGCGGTGGATACACCAAATTTATGTAGAGGCTGGCTCTTTCTTCAACAATGGGTCACCTCAAAGGACAAATACTTCAGACACATACCTTCTCAACACAGTCATCAAAGAAGGCCAGACTGGCATCCTTATCGCTAACAAATGAGCACTCCTCAATGAAACGGATGAACATCTGGGTTTTAGTCATCATATTATAGAATTTGTGGTGGGAACGATCGCGGCTTTTTAAAAAACCTAAGAAAAGAACAGATAAAATGAACGGCTCGCACTGGACTCATCGCAGTTATTTATAAAGACACAGTTCAGACCTCTACTTTCTCATTTAACAAGAGGACCTCTCACCACTACTGACCATGTCTATTTTAGTAAATATCTGAATTCAGCATGAAATAACAATTCTGGGAGGATATTTTCCTATAACTTGCCACTGTACCGTTTTTCTATTATTCCTCCTAGAATTAGTTATATAAATTGATAACAGAGTGTTACCAGTTGGGGATTTGTCCCTTCACACTCGGACACTGTCCAATCAATGCTGCCAATGTAAGATCGTGTATGGACAACCCTTTGACAAAGGCAATAATAACACCCAATTGTCAATCTATTCTTAAATAATGCAGGGGAATAACAGAGGAAAGGTACAAGGCATAGAAAAGATGCTCCAGAAGTATTATTACATGAGGAACACAAGTATTTTCTAAATCAGACATGTCAGGAGTGATGACAATCATATACAGGTCCTTCTAAAAAAATTAGCATATTGTGATAAAGTTCATTATTTTCTGTAATGTACTGATAAACATTAGACTTTCATATATTTTAGATTCATTACACACCAACTGAAGTAGTTCAAGCCTTTTATTGTTTTAATATTGATGATTTTGGCATACAGCTCACGAAAACCCAAAATTCCTATCTAAAAAAATTAGCATATCATGAAAAGGTTCTCTAAACGAGCTATTAACCTAATCATCTGAATCAACTTATTAACTCTAAACACCTGCAAAATATTCCTGAGGCTTTTAAAAACTCCCAGCCTGGTTCATTACTCAAAACCGCAGTCATGGGTAAGACTGCCGACCTGACTGCTGTCCAGAAGGCCATCATTGACACCCTCAAGCAAGAGGGTAAGACACAGAAATAAAATTTCTGAACGGATAGGCTGTTCCCAGAGTGCTGTATCAAGGCACCTCAGTGGGAAGTCTGTGGGAAGGAAAAAGTGTGGCAGAAAACGCTGCACAACGAGAAGAGGTGACCGGACCCTGAGGAAGATTGTGGAGAAGAACCGATTCCAGACCTTGGGGGACCTGCGGAAGCAGTGGACTGAGTCTGGAGTAGAAACATCCAGAGCCACCGTGTGCAGGAAATGGGCTACAGGTGCCGCATTCCCCAGGTCAAGCCACTTTTGAACCAGAAACAGCGGCAGAAGCGCCTGACCTGGGCTACAGAGACTGTTGCTCAGTGGTCCAAAGTACTTTTTTCGGATGAAAGCAAATTTTGAATGTCATTCGGAAATCAAGGTGACAGAGTCTGGAGGAAGACTGGGGAGAGGGAAATGCCAAAATGCCTGAAGTCCAGTGTCAAGTACCCACAGTCAGTGATGGTCTGGGGTGCCATGTCAGCTGCTGGTGTTGGTCTACTGTGTTTTATCTAGGGCAGGGTCAATGCAGCTAGCTATCAGGAGATTTTGGAGCACTTTATGCTTCCATCTGCTGAAAAGCTTTATGGAGATGAAGATTCCATTTTTCAGCACGACCTGGCACCTGCTCACAGTGCCAAAACCACTGGTAAATGGTTTACTGACCATGGTATTACTGTGCTCAATTGGCCTGCCAACTCTCCTGACCTGAACCCCATAGAGAATCTGTGGTATATTGGGAAGAGAAAGTTGAGAGACGCAAGACCCAACACTCTGGATGAGCTTAAGGCCGCTATCAAAGCATCCTGGGCCTCCATAACACCTCAGCAGTGCCACAGGCTGATTGCCTCCATGCCACGCCGCATTGAAGCAGTCATTTCTGCAAAAGGATTCCCGACCAAGTATTGAGTGCATAACTGAACATCATTATTTGAAGGTTGACTTTTTTTGTATTAAAAACACTTTTCTTTTATTGGTCGGATAAAATATGCTAATTTTATTAGATAGGAATTTTGGGTTTTCATGAGCTGTATGCCAAAATCATCAATATTAAAACAATAAAAGGCTTGAACTACTTCAGTTGGTGTGTAATGAATCTAAAATATATGAAAGTCTAATGTTTATCAGTACATTACAGAAAATAATGAACTTTATCACAATATGCTAATTTTTTTTAGAAGGACCTGTATTACTTATATCAGTTTGTGGAAAAAGTTGGACAACAATCAATATGTCTTCTATTGCCAAAGTGGTGGCCACCTTTTACTAGACCTGGAGCAGGAGATCTATAACTGCCAGGGCAGCTTCTCCAGACACTAACAGATGGCAGCCTGCAAGCTTCAGAACATGGAAGAACAGGGTGACTCAAGATCACATAAAATCATTACCCTGGAGCTCAAACAGGGAGCTGGCGTCGGTGGCCGTCTCAGAAGGGGCCTGTGTGATCGGCCGAAGGTAGGCTCTGTAGCCCTTCAAAATGGATGCCATGAAACATAAGAAGGCCTCTTGAATCTCCATATCCAGCTGATGCATTTTCTTTCCCGAGCTGACGTCATAGTCGTTCATCGCCAATTCAAGCAGAGCATCTTCTCTAGGTCTTTGCTGCACTAAAAGGACAATGTGAATTTATTGATCCACTCAGTTTAGATGAAATTGTTCTAATAAGGAGATTTTTGTGAAACTCACCTGTAAAATCTTTTTCTCGTCTTTTCCATTGGGGGACACAGACCATGGGTATAGCTTAGAGGTATTAGTAGGAGGGACACTATGCAAATGAAAGAGCTCCTCCTCCTCGGGCTATACCCCCAGACTCCACCAGGAGGAACTCAGGCGTTGCACAAGCAGTAGGAGAAGGAGCAAGAAAAAATCATGGAAACCATCGGACCAAGCCATAAGGTCCAACCAGAAACAGAAAAACTGAACTAAAGACCCCTCCTGCAACAGGAATAATGGGTGGGAGCTGTGTCCCCCAATGGAAAAGACGAGAAAAAGATTTTACAGGTGAGTTTCACAAAAATCTCCTTTTCTCGTGCTTTTTTCCATTGGGGGACACAGACCATGGGACGTCCAAAAGCAGTCCATGGGGTGGGAAAAAATATCAGCACCGCCAGGAGGAACGCCCCAACGGTCAAACAGGAACCACAGCCTGCAAAACCCTGCGGCCAAAGCCGCATCAGCCGAAGCCAGTGAATGCAACTGACAAAAATTTGCAAAGGTATGCAAGGACGACCAGGTGGCCGCCGTACACAGCTGAGACGCAGAGGCACGACTGCGTCTTGCCCAGGAAGCCCCCTCCGCCCCAATGGAGTGAGCGGCAATTCTAGCCGGGGGAACTCCACCACAAGCGTGACAAGCCGCGGAAATAGCCAAGCAGATCCAGAGCGCCAAGAACGGCTGACGGAAGCAGTAGCCGCGAGACACACCTTCAGGACCCGTACAACATCCAGGGAATGCAGAGTGCGTTCCTTGGGGTTAGCCGGAGAAGGACAAAAGGAAGGCAGGACAAGATCCTCATCAAGGCGGAAGGGAGAGACCACCCTGGGCAAAAAGAAGGGGACTGGACGGAGCACAACTTAATCCTGGAGGAAAACCATTAAGGCTCCTGACAGGAAAGAGCGGCCAGCTTCGACACCAGTCTGACCTAAAAGCTCGTGATGGGACGTGAACTCACAGCCACTGCATAATAGCCCAGAACTTTAATCACTACGCTATGTAGCTGTATCAGAAGCTATGGTCACAAGGAAGTCCAGATGAGAACAGTCAGAGAGACCCTCCTCAAAGGCTCGAAGGGAGCCGACTGCAGAGCGCGCAGAACCAAATTGAGATCCCAAGGAGGCAAAGGGGGAACATACGGGGAACCGAATGCGCCACCCCCGAAGAAAGGTCACCACCGGACCCTTAAGAGCAAGGGACCTCTGACAGCCCGCGCCGAAACCTGACCTTACAGGGAACTAAGCGACAGTCCCTGCACAAGCCCAGACTGAAGAAAAGACAGTACCATCAAGATGGAAAACCGAAGGGGAGGGAACCCCGAACCCTCAAAAAAGGATAGGAAGGCCATCCAGGTACGATAGTAAATCCGGGAGGAAGAAGACTTCCCCGGACTGATCATGGTCCTAACCACTGAATCCGAGAACCCCATCTTTATCAGGATGGCGGTTTCAACAGTCACGCCGGTAAACGAAGAGACCGCAAATTCCGGTGGAAGAACGGGCCCTGAGACAGCAAGTCCTGTCCGTCGGGAAGAGGCCATGGGGCGTCCGCCAGCAACCGAGCCACGTCCGAAAAACAACGCGCGGCGAGGCCACTCTGGGGTGATGAGAACGGTCGGAGTCCCTTCCGCCTCGAACTGGCGTAGACCCTTCGGTAGGAGAGGAAAACAGAGGAGGCTGAAGTCCTGCCACGGAGACACCTGCGCATCCATCCGTACGCCTCCGGATCTCGGGCGCGAGCCAGGACCACTGGGATCTTGTTGTTGAACCCGGACGCCATTAAGTCCACATCCGGACGGTCCCATCTGTGGCAGATTTCTTCGAACCCTTCTGGATGCAGAGACCACTCGCTTGGATCCACCGTGTTGTGGCTTAGAAAGTCCGCTGTCCAGTTGCCCATTCCTGGAATGCAAACTGCTGACAACACCGGAACGTGAGTCTCCGCCCACGTCAGAAATCACTTCACCTCCTGCATCACCATCCGGCTGCGGGTCCCGTCCTGATGGTCGATATAGGCCACGGCCGCGGCATTGCCCGTTTGAACCCGCACTGGGAGGCCCGCAAGGAGAGAGGTCCAATAGGAGAGAGAGAGCGGAAAAAATCGCCCTCAATTCCAGAAAGTTGATTGGAAGGCGAGACTCTGCCGCCGGCCAAATTCCTTGAACCGTGCGAGACTGGAAAACGCCCCCCCAACCCAGGATGCTGGCATCGGTGGCGGCGATCGTCCAGGAGAATGCGAGAAAGGAACTCCCCGACCTCAGGTTCTTTGGGAACAGCCACCAAGGGAGAACTGCCCGAACCCGCTGAAAGGTAAAGGATCTCCTGTTGCGCCAGGCGAGTGTGAAACTGGGCATATGGAAAGGCCTCGAAAGAGGCTACCATAAGACCCAGGACCTGCAAGTATTCCCGAATGGAGAGGCACGGGGAGCGCAGCAGATGCGACACTGCCCCCTGGACCTGGGAGGACTTGAAGGCTGGTAGAATACTTTGGCAGCCGAGGTGTCCAAAATCACCCTCCGGAAGGAGAGCCTCTGGGACGGGAAGAGGCAGGAGTTTGGGAAAGTTACCAGGCAGCCGAATCGTTCCAGGGTCTGAACAGTGATCCGGACGCTGTCCGTGGTCTGCGGTAGAGAGGGGGGCCTCTATCCGGATATCGTCCCGACAGGGCAGCAAAGGAATGCCCCTGGTACGAAGAAGCGCCATGAGCGGTCCAGGACCGTGGCAAGGACCCGCGGGGTGGTCGCCAACCCGAAGGAAGGGCGACAAACTGACAGTGTCGACCCATAATGGCGAAGCGCAGGAATCGATGGTGGGATTCCGCAATCGGGACATGTGATAGGCCTAGGAGCAGCAGGGCGGGCTGACTGGGCCCTCTAGTGCCGGGAAGGCTGGTGCAAAGGAAGGCCTCTTTGCGGGCGACCTGAGACCCCCGGCGGAGGAAGCAGGCGACGGCCTACCAGATGAGAAACGGCAAAAGGCATGCAGAGACGAACTCGTCCAGCTGATCCCCACAAGGCCTGGAAACCCCAAAGGGGAGATTAGCAAGGGAACGCTTGGTGGAGGTGTCAGCGTCCCACACCTTCAATCAGATCTCTTCGCGCTGAGTGACAGAGATGGCCAACCTGCGGGCAAAGAGGGAAACAATGTCCCTAGAAGCTTCGCAAAGAATGTTAGAAGCCTGAGACATCTGGAGAACCAACTCCAGTGTGTTAGTAGCCGCATCTCGTACCGCCAGTTCCTGGTGGTGGTGTTGTAACCACACCGAGAGAGCACTGGCTACCCCTGCTGAGTGAAAGCGAAAAAAGGACCTGGAAGAGAGTCTATGCGTCTGTCTACAGCATCCTGGAAAGAGGAACTGACTAAGACAGGAAGGGCCACATAATTGGCTAATCCGGCCACCGGAGGATCCACCTTAGGGGGAGGAGACACCTCTCCTCGCCGTCAGCAGGGAAAGGAAAGTATATTCATGCGCTGGGTGGTCGAGAACCTTATTAAGACCACCCCAGGCCCTGGACATGACCGCGGAAAAATCCCTCATGGACCGGGAACATGGTAGTCTCCGACTGCCTGGACGGAAAAAGGGGGAACTCCTGACCAGTGGAAGGAGGAGAATCCCCTTGGAGAATAAAGGTGTCTCGGACAGTCACCACTAAGTCAGCCACCCTGGTGGAGAGCTTAGGCGAGGGGTCCCGCTCCATGACCTAATCAGAGCCGGAAATTCTCCTTCAGACTTGCGCTCCCTAAGGGAGGGGAGAGTCGCCCGAACGCGCCTCTAGACGGGGGGGGGGGGGGGGGGAGAGCCAGAGCCATCCGAGGAGGGATGCTGCTGCTCACGCTCCCTGTTAGTATTCGGGCGTCTTCTGTGGAAAACCACTTAGAGAGGTGGTTGGCGTCACAGGATTTGAAAATGCCCTATAGTCCCAAAAGGACGTGGCTCGTCCGAGCCGGATAATTCTCCTTCGGAGTACTCTCCCTAGGGAGGGGGAAGAGCAGTCCGCAAGCGCCACCGGCGAGGTGAGGGGGGTGGAGAGACAGAGACATCCGAGGTGGGATGCTGCCACTCACGCTGCCTCTTCGTAGTCAGTCACCCACTGTGGGGACCACTGAGAGAGATGGAGTCGTTAGCGCCACAGGATTAAAGGACATGGTTGCCTTGGTGACTAAGACCAATTTAGCGGCCGCGCTGGACATGGCAGATGCCCAAGCGGGGACCGCAGGCCCCCAGGGACGCGGAGGAGGGGTGGAGGAGGGGGGTAAGGCAGGGATGCAGGTAATACTTATCTGCTCCTGCAGAACTTCTCCCTCGACTCCAGGACCAGCAGGGATGCACCTCATCAGGCTTCTGACTCCTTGTCCAGGAGTGCAGTGTTCTGGTGGAGGGTGGCAGCAGGAGACCCAGTAGCTGGTGGGATACCGGAGCTGCAGGTCGAGCCCGGATCCACTTGTCTTCTTTGGGGGGCAATGGAGGCAGCCAGGCAGCGTCCAAGGACGGCAGCGGGCATTCCACGGGGGACCAGGAAGGCGCCATGCCGACCTGTGTCCCCATCTAGAATAATATAAACAATTTTTGAAGGCTGAAAGGGGCTTTGAACTCAGAAAGCCTGGACATGGGGCAACAGCAGCAGTACCACTGAGCTACCAGCTTGCCTGGCACAAAACAGAGTAGAGTGATGAGGAGCTGCACGGCCATGAGCAAACAGAGTCTCCGGTGTAAGGAGAGTCAGAGCGGCATGCCGAGGCTCCGCCTCCCCTAACGCGTCATTATGGCGCGAAAAAAGCGCGCGAAAATAAGCGCGCGCACGAAAAAGCGCGCGCGTGAAAATATGCGCGCGCGCGAAAATATGCGCGAGCGCGAAAATATGCGCGAAAATAAGCGCACCACGTGGAGGAGCGGCCTGCCGGCGGGCGCTGAGGGAGCGCAGCAGCCAAGGCCCGACGAGAGAAGCGCTGAAGCCCACAGTTTAAGGGGAAGAGATGCCAGTACTCCAGTGCCAAAATGAAGAAAGTGCCCCATCAGGATCCTTCTTCAAGCTCACCCAGGCAGCCACAGACAAATAGACACAGAGGGAGGGGGAGGGATTGTGCAACACTTATCTGCTCAGCATGCTCCCTCGATGTCCAGACCAGCAGGGATGCGCCTCTTCAGACTTCTGACTCCAATCCAGGAGAACAGTGCTCTGGAGGAGGGTAGCCAGCAGGCGTCCCAGCAGCTGGTGGGATGCCGGAGCTAACAGGTCGAGCCCGGATCCACTTATCTTCTTGGGGGGAAATGGAGGCAGCCAGGCAACGTCCCAAAGACGGCGGCGGGCACTCCACGGGGGACCAGGAAGGCGCCATGCCGACCTGTGTCCCCATCTAGAATAAAAATAACAAAAAGGAGTAGAATCAGAGAGTGTCAACCTCCTTCACCAGACACTAAGCAAAGACTGAGTTCCTCCTGGTGGAGTCTGGGGGTATAGCCCGAGGAGGAGGAGCTCTTTCATTTGCATAGTGTCCCTCCTACTAATACCTCTAAGCTATACCCATGGTCTGTGTCCCCCAATGGAAAAAAGCACGAGAAATAAATTTTACTGAATACTAGCAATATCATTAAGACTTTATAGCGGATCTGTCAGTTTAATATGCTGCCCTGTGTAAGAGGGGAGGGGGAACGCTCTCTGGGCTCATAAAGTATATGTCTTCCTAGCGGCCAAATGGCACAACATTACTCGTGCCGTTCTGGCTACTAGGAGTGCATACCCGTAAGATGCTGCCCTTACATTGGACATCATATTAAACCGACAGATACACTTTAAATGTACAATAATGAAAGACACAGGGCAAAATATAATCTTTGCTACAATTTTCCTACATGCCTTTATATACATACTGTACATGCAGCCTAATTGGGCAAGATATCTACATTTTTTTTTTTTTATACAGCAAACAATTGTAATATTTGTGGATTTATTATAATGAAGCTGTTCTAGGTGCAGGGGGCAGCAAATGTATTTAAAGGGGTTGTCCGCTTTTTACTATTGATGACCTATCCTCACCTATCCGACACCCCCACCAATCAGCTGTTTGAAGAGCTCGTACAAGCGCTGCCTTCTCTGCTCTGTTTACCTGCTCACCGCAGCCTCGGGCAGTGTAATTACAAGTTTGGCGTCCCATTCACTTCTATGGAAGTGCTCCTATTTGTTCAAGTGAATCGGACAGAGTACCCCATAGAAGTGAATGGGGACGTCATAGTTGTAATTACACAGCTCACCGCTGCAACCCCTTTAAGATATGAAGCTTTCCTGCTCGCTTCACCCAGCTCTCCCCTTATGACCGGCAGGTCCTCTCTATCAGCACTGGCAAGGTGGACTGGACACTCAAAGTGGCCATACACCTTGGATAGCTGTCGTCAAAAGCTATTCTTGAAAGTAGCACTCCCACAAAAAAAATTATTCTCTGACCTGTTAGAAAGGTACATGATGCAGACTGTAGTGAAGGTAATCATCTTATTATAACCTCCAGTCTGATCCTCAGCTTTGTCATGTGATCACTAAGTGATACAGGACTGAACAACATTAAGGCTCCCATAGGAGTATACATAGAGAAACTGGCTTCCTGTCTACCCATGACACAGCTGAGGATCAGTAGTGGGGTTATAACTCACAAATACAGTCACTGGTAAGAAAATGGCCTTCATTACAGGTTACATCATGTACCTTTCTAACAGCTCAGAGAATAAAGTGCTTCTTTAAAGACCCCTCCTTCCCCCCGTACACATGCACGCTCAGTTAAGCTGGCCATACACATTATACTTTTGTCTTCTGAACTCACAGAGAAAAGCGGGTTCCGCCAACATACTAATGTATGTGGGAACCTTCCAACCCTCCCCCGAAAGATGATGTCAGGGGGAACAAGGGGGCGCAATGAATATTTTTGCCCAATCTTTTCTTGTCTGCCGTAGAGATAATCGGCCACCAAAACTGTCTGGTGGCTTTGTAAGCTTTTCCCATAGCAGACACATTGGGCCGAGCCGAACGTGTATGTGTATGGGGAGCCAGGAGAGATAGCTGTTGGCCGAACAATCCCTATCGACAGCCATCAAATGTGTATGGCCAGCGTTAATGTTCTCAATAGGAAGAAAGGAATAAGCTTCCACTGGCAGCGGCTAATTTCCCTTGAGAATAAAAGATCAGGCATGCACAAATCCAACATCTGCTGTCAGGGGAGAGTTGAGAAACCCCTATACAATTAGATGGCTGTCTGGTCCTGACAAAATCAGCAGGTTCAGTCAACATTAGGGTACTTTCACACTAGCGTTTTTCTTTTCCGACATAGAGTTCTGTCCTTTATACCGGAAAAGAACTGATCAGGTATATCCCAATGCATTCTGAATGGAGAGTAATCCGTTCAGGATGCATCAGGATGTCTTCAGTTCAGTCATTTTGACTGATCAGGCAAAAGAGAAAACCGCAGCATGCTACGGTTTTATCTCCGGCCAAAAAAACTGAAGACTTGCCTGAATGCCGGATCCGGCATTATTTTTTTTTACATAGGAATGTATTAGTGCAGGATCTGGCATTCAAAATACCGGATCCGTAAAAATGTGGGGGGGGGGGGGGGGCCCAATCGAAATGGTTGTTTGTCCGTATGACAAACGGACAGACGGATCTGTTCTTGCAATGCATCCTGATCAGTCTTAAAATGCAATCAGTTGGCATACGTTTTGCCGGAACTGCCTGCTGGATTCCTCTGCCGCAAGTGTAAAAGTAGCCTTAGCCTAATGTGTAGGTCCATCTTTAAGCTAATGGCTAATTTCCAGTGGTGGGGGGGCTGCAAATGATGATTAGATCAGATTCCACCGCAGAAGAACGGCTCTCTGTAGTGACTTTCAGCACATTGGGGGACAATACTATGCAATGCAGGGACAGCACACATATTATATACTTACACTCAGCCAGTTGCTGATACAGGTTGCTGAGGGTATTCAGGAGATTCTTGCAGGCCTTTTTAGGAAGGATTTTCCAGGAGATATTCCTCTTACACTCAGTCCTGTAAAATGGGAGACGGAATTACAACCAGAGATGTACAAACATTTCTAATGTAGGATATATAATAAAAGTGGTTATCTTAGAGATCTAGCGATTTACAAAATACCCACGAAGTTGGTTTCACTGAGTGGTATTTTATCTAGAAAGAAATAATGAGAAGATGACAGATGCAAAGTCCTAATATATTTTATGTATCAATAATTTTCAGTAGAAGATCACAGGCCCTCCCATGTGATGGTAAGATTACAGTTGCCCCCAGGTCCTGCAGTCTATAAGGTCCTTCTTCCGTAAAAGTCCAGTTTATACTGTAGACCATAGATAAGTAATATACTGACCAGTAATATACTATAGCCCATAGACAAGTATTATACTGACCAGTAATATACTATAGCCCATAGACAAGTATTATACTGACCAGTAATATACTATAGCCCATAGACAAGTATTATACTGACCAGTAATATACTATAGACCATAGGCAAGTAATATACTGACCAGTAATATACTATAGCCCATAGACAAGTATTATACTGACCAGTAATATACTATAGCCCATAGACAAGTAATATACTGACCAGTAATATACTATAGCCCATAGACAAGTAATATACTGACCAGTAATATACTACAGACCATAGATAAGTAATATACTGACCAGTAATATACTATAGCCCATAGACAAGTATTATACTGACCAGTAATATACTATAGCCCATAGACAAGTAATATACTGACCAGTAATATACTATAGCCCATAGACAAGTAATATACTGACCAGTAATATACTACAGACCATAGACAAGTAATATACTGACCAGTAATATACTACAGACCATAGATAAGTAATATACTGACCAGTAATATACTATAGCCCATAGACAAGTATTATACTGACCAGTAATATACTATAGCCCATAGACAAGTATTATACTGACCAGTAATATACTATAGTCCATAGACAAGTAATATACTGACCAGTAATATACTACAGACCATAGACAAGTAATATACTGACCAGTAATATACTACAGACCATAGATAAGTAATATACTGACCAGTAATATACTATAGCCCATAGACAAGTATTATACTGACCAGTAATATACTATAGCCCATAGACAAGTATTATACTGACCAGTAATATACTATAGACCATAGGCAAGTAATATACTGACCAGTAATATACTATAGCCCATAGACAAGTATTATACTGACCAGTAATATACTATAGCCCATAGACAAGTAATATACTGACCAGTAATATACTATAGCCCATAGACAAGTAATATACTGACCAGTAATATACTACAGACCATAGACAAGTAATATACTGACCAGTAATATACTACAGACCATAGATAAGTAATATACTGACCAGTAATATACTATAGCCCATAGACAAGTATTATACTGACCAGTAATATACTATAGCCCATAGACAAGTAATATACTGACCAGTAATATACTATAGCCCATAGACAAGTAATATACTGACCAGTAATATACTACAGACCATAGACAAGTAATATACTGACCAGTAATATACTACAGACCATAGATAAGTAATATACTGACCAGTAATATACTATAGCCCATAGACAAGTATTATACTGACCAGTAATATACTATAGCCCATAGATAAGTAATATACTATAGACCATACTATCATGTGCACATATATATTACAGATTTTACGTGAGCACCAGAGGTCCAAATTACACCTTACCACAGGTACCCAGCTCATGGACCATGCCTCCCCGCTGACCTAATTGCTGCAGATATACAATCACACTGCATATATTCAGTAGTGGAGATAATTGTCTCCAATCATCAAAATGGTTGCTACTGACCGCCTGCAGAATGAATAAGTAATCCCTAATTACTCCATCGGTCTATGAAATCACTCCTGTTAGGGTTTAACGTTTTGAAAATGACATGACAATCTCCTTTTGTTGTAGCAAAGCAATCAAGGAAAACTTACTGAGAGATGGTGTTGGTATCTAGGTCAACACAGCTCACATCCGGAGGGGGCTCATACAAATCAAAGTAGCGAGAATCAATTCCAACAATGAAAGGACATGGGGCACTCAGCACATCCGCCAGGGCCAAAGGGCAAAGAGGAATATATGGGCAAGGCCAATGGAAGGGGAAAATCATCTTTGGGGGGGAAAAAGAGAAAGTGTTTTTGTTACTGGTTATTTTTGTGAACAGTGCAGATGCCAAACATTCTCTGTATGAGCTTAGACCCTAACTGCTTTCCTGTAATCTAATCACAATACCATGCTGTACAGCATGTCCCAGCAAGTTTTCTACTGAAATCCTCCATCTCTTCAGATTTTCTATGTCAGTGACCACTGTGTCCACACCAGTAATAGCAATAGAAGGTGACCACTATAATCACTGGGATGCATTCGGGCCCCTATTTATTGATGACCACCTGTAACCACTACAGCATGTGGTTGTATTACCATGAATTCAGAGATCTGGGAATAAATAGGCTTAACAGGGCTTAAGTGAATAACAGTTCACTAAAATATATACAAAAGATAACACACAGAGTAAAGAAAGTAGCTGAGTCAGCTCCCTCCATGGCACCTGGCCGACTCCCATATGATACAAAGACAGGTGGTAGCAGCTAGACACATGTTACCCTACTGATGTCTTCAATGGAGCTAACCTCTTGGTTACATGTCTAGCTGTTTTCTAGTCTCCTGGGCCCTCCTAAAGGTCTTCAGTGTGCAATACACATGTACAGTTACATCAGACTTCAGGAATGGGGCCTGACACCTGGTACCACTAACCAACTACATTGCAAGGAAATCAAGGGGAAAGAACCACTAAAATACCTTGCTAAACAGTGGTTTTACTGCAAGTCTGATCTGTTTTTCTTTTGCAGATGTTTAATGTGTTATATCTGCAAAAACCAGGCAGCAAAGTTCAGATGGCTGAGGTTTTCAAGGGAACCTGCCATCAGGATTTAGGCCAGCAAACCACCACCAACCTGCCACCCTGATAGATGCCGCATAATGAAGAAAAAGAACTTAGATGCCTACCAATGCCAGTCATGGTGGAGGACTCACTCTCCTGAACATTCAGGATGGCAGGTCCCCTTATGGACCTGGTACATCATCACAGGCCCCCTCAGACACCATATGGGGCCACACACTGCTTCAGGAGGCCTGTGATGATGTACCTTAACTGTGAGATGTCAATCAAGCCCGAAGACACAAGATCATCATTGTAAACCTGTCACCATTATGGCTAACAGGTTGGTTTGGAGGGACTAAATACCGATGACAGGTTCCCTTTAAAACTTCAGCCATTAAAAAGGGCTCTCCCTTATTGGAAAGGATGGGATCCATCATATGTATTCTTTTCCCACCCAAGAGAAAACAAACGCAGGGAAAGGCTTTCCCTCGGCCAACACTTCATCTAATGTGTAGAGCCAGGTACATTCAGCAGAGCAGACCACCCATCATATGGTACCCCGTTACTGCATAAGCAGAAGACATGCACTGAAGACAGGAAGATCAGATGAAAGAAATAATGCAGGCATAAAGCGGGGTTTAGACTATTGGCAAAATGTGGAATTAGGCTCTGAGGTGGCCAAATACATGTACATGTGTCATACATTTCATTCATACAATATATCATGACAGCGACTGGCAATTCCTGCAGGATTTTCACCTTGGGCAAAATAAAAAAAGGCGAAAGAGAATATATTGGCCATCTATTGTGTTAAAAAGGGGAATTTCCCCCTCTCCTGACATGTCTGTTTTACTAAATACTTGTACCTCCCATGATAGAACATTTTTGGATTCATTGTTTCTTATAAGTCTATGTTGTGATGTTCCTCTGTTATTCCTCCTGGTAGTTTATGAATAAATTGACAACTTGTAGGCGCACTGTTCAAACACTCAGATCTGCATCTTCTGTAGACAAATACACTGGGTCACTCCCTTTTCTTGCAGTCTATCAAAAGGAACCTTTATTTGAAGTAATCCATCCACATCCTCTATACCGGAGAACGCCGACAGCTGAAGCGTAAACCTTGCGGGGGTCCACCACGCGACAAAGATTGCTGTCACCGTTTTTCATAGGATGTTTTTTAAGGTTTTGTTACATAAGTGCGATAATGTCAGCAAAGCAATTTATGTAATAATTATCACGAGGATGTCATTGCTTGTGGAACGCCAACTATATCAGGCGCAGAGAGGATCTGACCGTAACGCATAAGAATGGGGGCGTGCATTGTAACAGTGGAACAGTTTGCAAACATGTGGCCGTTTTGGATCCCTACAGCACCATGGTTCAAACTTTATGGTGGGAGGTCAGTGAGTTATGCTTGTTTATATTGTGGTACTTGTAGTGTATGGACACAGGTTACAAGGGCATTTGTTTCGGGGCCATGCTGCCGGCACTTGATTTTTATTTATTTTTTACCAGAGAACCCCATTAAGAGAACTTTGGAAATAAATATGCATGAAGGGTTCAACGCAATGTTAAATAAGCATGTCTAAAAAAAACATATTGTTTACTCGACGCTAAAGCAGGATATGGAGCTTAAAGGGGTTGTCTCACTTCAGTAAGTGGCATTTATCACGTAGAGAAAGTTACTACAAGGCACTTACTAATGTATTGTTATTATTCATATTACTTCCTTTGCTGGCTGGATTCATTTTTCACATTATACACTGCTTGTTACCCTTGTTACCTATACATTGCTAATTTCCATGGTTACAGACAACCCTGCAATCCAGCAGTGTGGTCGTGCTTGCACACTATAGGAAAAGGCACCAGCCTATGTGATCTCCTATGGTCCCGGCCACCAGAGAGGCTGATGCTTTTGCCTATAGTGTGCAAGCACGGCCACCGCTGATGGATTGCAGGGTTGTCTGTAACCATGGAAATTAGCAGTGTATAATGTGATGGAAAAATGAATGCAGCCAGCAAAGGAGGCAATATGGACAATACATTAATAAGTGCCTTGTAGTAACTTTCTCTACATGATAAATGTGACTTACTGAAGTGAGACAACCCCTTTAAAGAGGTTGTATCAGGAAAAATATTCTAGTTTTCAAACTAGCACCTGGATCTGAATACCTTTGTAATTGCATGTAATTACAAATTTTGAATAGCCACTGAGCTATTCAATAAAATGCACCTGTACAGCGCCATCTGCTGTTTGTTCTTTTCCTTATTTCCTGTCCACCTCACTGAGGTGGTCACACGTGCTCAGTTTAAATCTTCAATTGTGACCAGCCATAACTTATGTTAGAAGCTGAAGCAGTTATGGGGAAAGTGCTGCAGCAGAAAGGACACGTCCCTGAGCTGCTAGCCTGAAATAAATCTAGCAAAGCAATTGGAACAATGAACGTGAAGATCTCTGGAGCCATGTGAGGTACAGGGCTGGTTTTAGCCTTGTTAGTAAGAGATTGTCATACACTATGATGCCCGGTTTTCATTTTTCCATCAACCCCTTTTACTCGATAGGGGGTCATTTACTAAGCATGTTGCGCCAGAACTATGGGGTAAAAAGTTTTGATTTGCGCCAAATATATGAACTGTTTTCTCCAGAATTTTCACCATAAAGAATGCATCACACCAGAAATGAGTTATAAATGTCAAAGTGAGCAGAGCTATCAAATTGGCGCATATTATGCCTCATTGATCATCCTCTTTTTGGCAGAAATGGCTCAAATTGTTGTGGACAATTAAGCCAGCTTATCTGGTGGCGTTTTGTGTAAAAAGTCACATTTATGGCATAAAGATGCAACTTTTTGTCGCATTAATGAAAGGAAAACCAACTTGTCGTGGGAACAAGTGATAGGTAAGTATTAAAACGGGATGCATTAATTTTTTCAAAAGTCTCGAGGTTGATCTGGCAGGGGTGCCATTGGCGTTAAAATGTCATAAATAGAGAGAAATAGGCGGATAAGCAAGTTTTGATAAAAAAAAAAAAATTGCATTTAAAAGTGGTGCGCGCCTTGTGATATATGAGGTGAAACAAATCACCACTTTTGATTTGTAATGTTAGTATTTTATTGGCGCATATTAGGCCATTATTAAAAAATGTCCCCCAAAAATGTAATTCTCTTCTAAAATCAATGCATCCTGTCTAAATAAAAATTCTTCTGTTCCAGGCAGTCACAATGGGGAAGATTTATTAAACTGGTGTAAGTAGAACCGGCTTAGTTGCTCATAGCAACCAATCAGATTCCGCCTTTCATTTTTTACAGCTCCTCTGGAATATGAAAGGATCAATCTGATTGGTTGTTATGGGAAACTGAGCCATTTCTACTTTACACCAGTTTGATAAATCTCCACCATTGTGTCACAGTTACAGGTTTTAAGCAATGGATTTCCTTCTGGCTCACCGGAACAGCCTGTGATTTACAAGAACCTTCAGCAATATGCTGTTGCATGAGAGGTAGCCGGCAAAGCAGTAATAATCTCCTCCGCCATATGCCTCATTCATGCATATTTTACAGGCCGGCTCGGAAAAGTAGATTTTTGTACTTACCATAAAATTTGTTTCTCTTCCGTTCATTGGGGAACACAGGCTTTGACCATGGGTATAGCTGTTGCCACTAGGAGGCGACACTAAGCACACAAAAGTGTAAGCTCCTCCCTCCAGCTATACCCTTCCTACAGGGACTAAGCTAAATCAGTTTGTGCAAAAGCAGTAGGAGAAGCCAGACAAAAACAGGAAAACCAAACAAACAATGTACAAACCCAGAATCACGCAGGCCACAAAGAGGCACGTAACCAGAGAGAATGGGTGGGAGCGGTGTTCCCCGATGAATGGAAGAGAAACAGATTTTACGGGAAGTACAAAAATCTAGTTTTCCGAGCCTCATCCATATCATTGGGGGACACAGTCTTGACCTTGGGACGTTACAGAGCAGTCCCTGGGGTGGGTCAGAAACTAAGAAGCCATCCAGCCAATCAGAGAACCGCCGTCTGCAAAACTGTACGCCCCAGAGAAGAGTCAGAAGATACAAAGGTGTGCACTCTGTAAAATTTGGAAAAGGTGTGCAAAGCCGACCAGGTAGCCGGCCTGCACACCTGAAGGGCCGAAGCCCCATGATGAACTGCCCAAGAGGTCCCCACAGCCTGAGCAGAATGAGCAGTAACCCGGTCACTGATGCGGAACGCTTCCACAATGGCCAAACGAATCCTTTGGGAAATTGAAACTTTGGACGCAGCCAGCTCTCGTCTCGGTCCCTCTGTAATGACGAATAATGAATCCGTCCGTTGGAAAGAGGATATCCGAAACAGATAGATGCGAATGGCCCAAACCAAATCCGGTGTGTGGAGGGACTGCTCACGAGGATGAGACGGGGCAGGACAAAAGGAAGGGAGAATAAGTCGATCCAGGGAGGCCGAGGAAATGGTCCCAAATGGTCAGAATGTGCCACTGAAGAGCCCTGGTATGGAACTGCGCGTAGGGCACCGCTTCGAAGGAAGAGACCATGTAGCCCACAGCCCTCATGCACTGGCGAATAGGAAGAGGCTGAGACCGCAACAAGGAGAGGATCTGATGACGGAGAGTGGAGAGTTTGTCTGGGGGCAAGAATATCTTGGCCCGATCGGTGTATAACCGCATGCCCAGAAACATCAGCTGTCGAGATGGGTGAAGACATGACTTTGTCAGGTTCAGAACCTACCCGAAGCGTTCCAGGGTGTCCCAGACGATGCGTAGGCTGTCCGGAATGATAGACCCTTGATCAGGATATCGTCCAAGTACGAAATCGCCACTATCCCCCTGGCATGAAGCAGAGCCATGACTGAGGCCAGAAGCTTGGTAAAGACCCTGGGAGCTGTGGCAAGACCGAACAGGAGGGCCACAAACTGGTAATGAAAAGGTCCCACTGCGAACTGACGATATTTCTGGTGACTGATGCAGATAGGAACATGGAGATAAGAGTCCTTGATGTCTATTGAGGACAGGTACTCCCCTGGGTCCATGGATGCAATGACCGATCGCAGGGACTCCATCCGGAAACGGCGGAGTCGAAGGAAGCGGTTGAGGGCTTTGAGGTCTAGGATGGGAAGGACCATACCCTCCTTTTTGAGGACCACGGTCTTGAAGCAGAACCGGAACAATCACTCCCTGCCGTAGAAGGGTGAGAATAGCCTGAAAAAAGGAGTGGCAAGCAAAGGGAGAGGTCGGGGGGAAGGGGATAGGGGGGTGGACCGGAACTCCAGTTTGTAACCCTCAGAGATGACTTCTCGTACCCAGGCATCCAATATGATGCTAGCCAAACATGCTAGGACAGATGACCTCCCACTCGACTGGGGGTCGCCAGAGACCACACGTCATGCAGAAGAGGACTTGGGGATATAGGGCTCGGAGCCCTGCTGGCAAGGATGTCAGGGAGGGCGATGCTTGAAAGACGGCTTGCGCTTTTCTACTCTGCAGCAAATGGGTGCTTTTACCCCCTGTAGCATCAGAGATAATCTCATCCAGACGCTTGCCGAAAAGCCTGTTACCTGCAAAGGGGAGGGACATCAAGGCACGTTTAGAAGTGCTGGAGCGAGACACCCTGGGAGGTGGCGGGAAGATGGAGGAAACGGGGGACGCAGACACCCTTCAAAGAGAGGGTGATCTGGCCTGTTTTGCAGGATGGCCGTGATAGGGAGTAGCAGAGGGGTCCCCAGAGTCTAACTGGTCTTAGGGTAGCTGCGCGGCCAAGCGCCTCAGAATTTCCACAATGGCCCTGTTGGACTGGTAAACGTCCTGCACCATCTTAGTCAGAGAGCGCGCCCACTCCGGCTCTACCATGGGGCTGGGCAAGGGGGGCGACTGGGACAGGTGGAGCAGAGCAAGAGGAGCAGAGGGGGTCAGACTGACCGGACGGGAAATTTGAGCGACAAGAAGCACATGCAAAATGTCGCATGGAAGTGACCGCAGGCTTTGGGGCCTGGGTGCGGGTCCAGACATAGTGAGAACCTGTAGTCAAAGGTAGGAGGGCTAAAGTTAGACCCTGCAGGAAGGGGGGGAAAGAGCTTACCCAGCCTGTGTCCCTTACTGCAGCCTGTTCTGAAAAAACCTGGTACCAGAGTCCGCAGAGGTCCTCCCGAGCAGGGGATGGGCGGAAACAGAGAACAAGCGCAAAGAATTTGTGCCAGGAAGCTAGATGAAGGAAGGGGGAAAACGGAAAGAACTCATGCCCTGCCCCCCTAATGGAGTCAACCACCCGCGATAATTAAGAGGAGCGCTGTCGCACCCACTGGAGGTCTTTCCTTCTCATCCCCCGTGTAGCGGTGCCGCCGCAGAGAGCCCCGGGCCAAGCGGATGTGTCGGCCGCGTGAGAAGTACCCACGGCAAGCGGATCTGAAGTAGGCCGCAGTAGAAGCCGGGGCCTAAGATTACAAGCGGCCCTGGCAAGGAGAGAGAAACAGATGGGGGCGGGCGGTCGTCCCCACAGGGGTGGGGGGCAAACACAGAGGGCACCCTTCACCCCACCCCTTATCCCCACAGAAGAGCTGGGGGTCATCCACAGCAAGTAATCTGAGAAGGGGAGAGGCGTGTTCTGCCCCCCAGGTCCCAGACAGGTCACCATCTTCGGGTGGGAGGGCAGCTACACCGGAAACAGAGGGGACTTGTCGTGGCCGGCTGTGGTGACCCGAAGGCTGGCGGAATGCAGATGCTCTAGGAACCTTTGGTCCTCCTTGTCTTCTGGAGACCGGCAAGGAGCAGTGGGCTTGGGGACCCCCTGGTCTCCCGTCTCCTAGACTGCCTGTAATCCTGCTAGAAGAAAAGAAAAAAGCGGGGGGAAAAAAGGGAAAAAATGTGCAGACCTGCAACGCAGGGAGGTCTGCTTCCTACAGACACCAAGCTAAAACTGATTTAGCTTAGTCCCTGTAGAACGGGTATAGCTGGAGGGAGGAGCTCACACTTTTGTGCTTGGTGTCGCCTCTTAGTGGCAACTGCTATACCCAAGGTAAAGCCCGTGACCCCCAATGATACGGATGAGAAATGCTACATTTGGATCCAGTCCAGTAACAAGAGCCAGATAATGTGATGTAAATGAGGCGGTGGAGCATCTCAATCCGCTTCTAACATTACAATGCGGGCACCTGCGGGATCAGAAGTCGCTGCACACAGTAAAAATGATACGCTGGCATAAGGTGCTTGGACAATGGGGCAGAAAACCATATTAACTGCTATAGAAGGCAAAGCAAAGGCAGTATACAGAAGAGATGACTGCGGGGCTCCGCTTCAATCTGCACTGTACAGGAATATGTTCTGCATGTAGATGCACTACGTCTTAAACTGTGACTGCTTCATCACAGATAAGAGCAGCGTTATTCATGATTGGTACACTGGTCACACCACTGCAACAAGATCTGCATGCAAATTCAATGATATGTCCTGATGATGGATTATTATGATGCTGCTGATTGAATCTGAGATGAAGATCTTCCAGGGATAAGGACCTTTGTGTGATGTGATAATTATAAACCATCATTACCATCAAGTATAGTCATAATGGGTAACTGCCGACAGGTCATTAACGGAAAAAAAAAATTCTTCCACTGATGAGACATGATCGCTTAAAGTTACAGGCATATAGCCTAAGGCCTGTATTACACCAACAGATTATCTGACAGATTTTCTGACCAATCATTGGTCAGATGGTCGTTTACACACAACTACTGGTCTGATTGGACAGAAGTTGGTCAGATAATCTGTTGGTGTAATACAGCTCTTGCATACGCACTGGGAAAGTTCCTGATGTATATGTCTAATATATCCATAGGTGCCATTCACCAGACAGATGCTAAAAAAGTGTCCGTTTGGCTTCTGTTGGACCAGCCAGTGTATCTTTTTCTTTGCTGTAAAGTAAAGCAACCAAGTGTAAAGCAAGGTATTTTAGTGGTTCTTTTTCCTTTAATTCCTTTTAATGTAGTTGGTTTGTCATACCTGGTGCCTTGCCACGTTCCTGAAGTCTGAAGTACATGCGTATTGCACACTGAAGACCCTTAGGAGGGGCCAGGAGGCTAGAAAACATATAGCTATGTAACAAGCATGTTAGCTCCATTGAGGACATCATCAGGGGAAGATGCGTCTTGCTACCATCACATCTTTTTGTATCATATGGATGTCGGCCAGGAGCCATACCGGGAACTTGTCGATGGGGAGCTTGCTCATTTGTTCACGGCTTTGGTGACTGTTACTTTATTCTACATGTTATCTTTTGTATTATCTATTGTATAACCTTGTATTATCTATATATATAACCTTCGACGGGGGAACACGTGACTGCTGCAGCCAATCACAGGCTGCAACTGTGACCTGCTCCCCATGTGATACTGCTGCAGCCTGTGATTAGCTGAAAAGGTCACGTGTGCCAGCGTCGATGGATGTTGTCCTCACTACATGTGGGAGTGGAACTGCCAGCCTGGGAGCCCAACAGACCGGATCCAGAAGCAGGAGTCTGGTCGGACAGGTCAGGGTCCACTCTTTTAGTGTTGCATAACCCCTTTAAGTCTATTATTTCCCGAATCTTAGAATTCACATTAATACACAATGGTATCCAGAAAAGAAACATATGCCATGTGGTTAGGGCTGAAACGATTATTCGAATAACTCGATTAAATCGAGTCAAAAAATTCATCGATGCAGTTTCCCTGCATCGAGGAATCGTTTACATCACGTGATCGCGGAGCAGGAGTGAAATTAAGCGTCTCACTCACCGCTTCCGTGTCCTCCGGAGGCCAGAGAGGCAGGACTGAGCCGGCCGGCACAGCGGAGGGAGGAGGGGGGAGGAGAGAGTCTCTCCCTCCCCACTGTGCGCGGCTGCCGCTGAAGACCAATGAGGACAGAGTAGGAGGAGGAGGGGAGGGACTGTGGCCACTGCGCCACCAATCAATGTGCCGGCCATATCCCACAGGGTCCCCCTCCTCCCCCCATCATTGGTGGCAGTGTCAGTTCCGATCGGAGCCCCAGCAGTGTAATGCTGGGGCTCCGATCGGTTACCATGGCAGCCAGGATGCTACTGAAGTCCTGGCTGCCAGTGCCATGGTATGTTAGTGAGCAGCGCATTATACTCACGTGAGCTGTGGCTGCCGGTCGCTCCTTCTTCTGTCTGTGCGGCGGATTGCTAATGCTTACAGCATTAGCAATGCGCCGCACAGACCTATGAGAAGGAGCGACCGCCGGCCACAGCGCACGTGAGTATAATGCGCTTCTCTCTGCTCACTAACATACCATGGCAGCCAGTTGCATTACCAGAGGGGGTAGGCAGATCAGAGGCTGGGGGGAGGGGGGAGGCAGATCAGAGGCTGGGGGGAGGGGGGGAGGCAGATCAGAGGCTGGGGGGAGGCAGATCACAGGGTGGGGAGAGGCAGATCAGAGGCTGGGGGGAGGGGGAGGCAGATCAGAGGCTGGGGGGAGGCAGATCAGAGGCTGGGGGAGGCAGATCAGAGGGTGGGGGCAGGCAGATCAGAGGCTGGGGGCAGGCAGATCAGAGGCTGGGGGCAGGCAGATCAGAGGCTGGGGGGAGGCAGTTCAGAGGCTGGGGGGAGGCAGATCAGAGGCTGAAGGGGGAGGCAGATCAGAGGCTGGGGGGGAGGCAGATCAGAGGCTGGGGGGGAGGCAGATCAGAGGCTGGGGGGAGGCAGATCAGAGGCTGGGGGGGAGGCAGATCATAGGCTGGGGGGGAGGCAGATCAGAGGCTGGGGGGGAGGCAGATCAGAGGCTGGGGGGGAGGCAGATCAGAGGCTGGGGGGAAGGCAGATCAGAGGCTGGGGGGAGGCAGATCAGAGGCTGGGGGGGAGGCAGATCAGAGGCTGGGGGGGAGGCAGATCAGAGGCTGGGGGGGAGGCAGATCAGAGGCTGGGGGGGAGGCAGATCAGAGGCTGGGGGGGAGGCAGATCAGAGGCTGGGGGGGAGGCAGATCAGAGGCTGGGGGGGAGGCAGATCAGAGGCTGGGGGGAGGCAGATGGAGAGAGAGTGGTTAATGGAGGCTGCAAGCACCACCTTGGCATGTATAAAGTTATTGGTTTAGAGAGGGGTTAATGAAGGCACCTCCAAGGTGCTTTCATTAACCTCTTCAAACCAATAACTTTATACATGCCTAATGCCAAGGTGCTTCCATTAACCCCTCCAAACCCAATGGGCATGTATAAAGTTATTGGTTTGGAGGGGTTAATGGAAGCACCTTGGCATTAGGCATGTATAAAGTTATTAACCCCTTCAAACCAATAACTTTATACATACCTAATTACGTATGTTATTTTAAGTAGCTATTTCTTATTAGATTACTCGATGAATCGAGAAATATAATCGATAGAATACTCGATTACAAAAATATTCGTTTACTGCAGCCCTACATGTGGTATATGTTTTTCCTAATATAGAAACCTATGGGCGACATATCCCTCCCTATGGCTATAAATCCTCCAGCTGTATACCTGCGACGTACACTGTAAACGCACTGTAAGTGCACCCTAATGCCGTACTCCTAAGACAGCCTGATGGCATTTCCTTTATGGATTTCTGCCAGTGAAGACTTTGTGAAGATTAAAATCACCAAATACATCGATGTCCCTACGTAAACCTAGATTTGCCATTATCTAAGCGATGTAGTAAGCAGATATTGCTGTGCTTGATGATTCTTTCATCATACAAAGTCTTCCAGGCCAGTAATATTCTTCTGGTAGGTGGCCATCTATCCAGACTTGAGATGAATCTGATGAACACATTTTTTCCATGCCTGGTTTCAGAAAAGGAAATGTATTTGAGCGAAAAAAGCCACTTACAGAGACCAAAGCTTCAGTGACACTGGTGAGAACAGACGGCCGTAAGGAATGGATGAGAATCTTGTGTTCTGTGACGGCAAAGACCAGGAGAGTGACTGCGTTCTCAGGGCCCAAATTCTGCAGTAACGTAGAAAACCGTCCTCCGCTGTCAAGACAAAAATGTGTTTAAAAGAGACACAAAATTAAGATACTGCATTCTTTCATCTCTCCTATTATACTACTTACCAACGTTTCAGTTGGTAAGATCAGGATCATTCATATAAGTCCTGTTTCTGGGAACACCCCGAACCTGCCTGGGAACACCCACTTATGGGTGGGGGGTTGCATTAGCCCCGTTTTCAGCCCGGGACAGTGTAAATTTGCTGGGACTGTTGGCAACAATGTTTTAGCCACAATATTTTGTGTGCTGTGCAGGCTAACCCTTATATATATGCTGCCCTTATATATTCATTAGGTTTCCTGTGCCCCCCGAATCCTGAGATGATGTGTTGACATGATATATGACTGCTGAACCCAATCACTGAGGTCACTGCTATCCCCAATGATTGGCTGCAGGGGTCACAAGCTGTGTCAACACATCAGTTCTAGATCCGGGTGTTTTTTTTTAAAGGGGCATAACAAGAGGTTATCTTCCTATCCACTGCACAGGGGATAACGTTAGATCTGTAGGGATCTGACTGTTGAGATGGGGGTTCCACACACCCCATTTTAAATGAAGCAGTGCCAATCCATTCAAAATCTATTGGACTGCTAGGCAATCACTGAAGTTGCCTATTTACCCTGTTCTCGTGATTAATGGGGATCCCACCAGTCACCCCACCACATCTAAGTTATTCCTTATTCAGTACCTTCTTGTTACTGGAATGCCCCATTAATATTAGTTAATACTCCAGGCCTGGTGCATCAGATGTGACCTTGCCCCTTAATGAATAAGCTAAATTCTTATTAAAAGGACTCTGCTGCATTGTCCTCCCAGTTTATGTAGAACCTGGATTCAGACGTACACAAGAGTATACAAGGCCAGTGTCACCTCTACTGATCTATACATTCTGTTCTACTGTTCTGTGTATTTGCACATGAATCTTGTACGTGTGACCCAGGTTAACGTTTTGTTTAAGGGGAATCTGTCACCATGAAATGCAGTGCATAGTATAGTGCAGGAGGAGCGGATCAGATTGATATATACTGTACTTTTATGCTAAATGATTAAGTAAAATTTGTAATTTATTCCTTTTAATCTCTGCTCTTTCTAAGCTCAGTATACACAGCTGTGAGCCACTGATAAGACCACCCACTTGGCTGCTGAGCACAGAATGAGCAGAGATTTTAATAAATACATTTGATCTTTTCCCATAAAACTATACCGTATTTTTCGCCCTATAAGACTGCACCGGCCCATAAGACGCACCTAGGTTTTTGAGGAGGAAAATAAGAAAAAAATTGTTTTTAACAAAGGTGTGCTTTTGAACTAATGGTGGTCTGTGGATGACACTATTATGGGAGATCTGTGGATGACGCACTGTTATGGGGGCATCTGGGGATGGCATGACACTGCTATGGGGGGGGGGATCTGTGGATGACACATAGCATCTTATGCTATGTGTCATCCACAGATCCCCCCCATAACAGTGTCCCTGTGTAGTGAATGACCCCCAATACAGGGGGTGGGAGTCGGCATCTTGTTTTGTAATGGCAGCGGGGCCCAGTGCAGTCACTGTATTCTACTACACCGGGCCCCGCTCACTGTAGTAATCATATAGGCAATGTTAAACTGTAAATTCATTCATCCAGGTTGTAGTACGGTACTTACTACTAACTTCCATAGCAGGCAGGAGGCTGGGTGAGTGGGCTGGAGCCGGCAGGCGCGTGACGTAGTGAGTTACGCTGCTGCCTCCCGCCTGCTCGCCTGGTTGACCTCCTGCCTGCTATGGAAGTTAGTAGTAAGTACCGTACTACAACCTGGATGAATGAATTTACAGTTTAACATTGCCTATATGATTACTACAGTGAAGGGTGCCCGGTGTAGTAGAATACAGTTACTGCACCGGGCCCCTCTGCCATTACAAAACAAGATGCAGGCCCCCAGTGCCTCCTACCTCCTGCTGATAAACACGCCGGCCGCGCTGTGCAGCAGCGATGTATCAGTGAAAAATTGCAGCATTCGCCCCATAAGACACAGTGCTATTTTCCGCCCACATTTGTGTCTTATAGGTGAAAAATACAGTATATCTGCTCAGCTTCTCCTGCTCTATGACAGCACTGCATTTAATGGTGACAGTTTCCTTTAAAGGGGTTATCCGCTTCTTTTTTAATTTTTTTTTTCTTCTATTGATGACCTATCCTCATGACGGCGAGCAGGTAAACAGAGAAGAGAACACAGCGCTCATACAAGCGCTGCTTTCTCTTCAAAGAGCTATGGACCCCTGCCGATGTGATATAGATGACCTATCCTGAGGATAGGTCATCAATATAAAAAAGCAGAGAAGCCCTTTAGGGTCCATTCACATGTCCGCAACTTGGGTCCAGATCAGTTCCCCAAATTTGCAGAACGGGTGTGGACCCATTCATTTACAATGGGGCTGGAACGGATGCGGGCAGCACACTATGTGCTGTCTGCATCCCCACTTCCGGATCTGCACTTCCAGATCCGCAATTCCGTTCCAGAAAAGAATAGAACATGTCCTATTCTTGACCGCAACTGCGGACAAATAAAGGCATTTTCTATTATAGTGCCGGACCGCATAACACCAACAGACGTCTGAATGGACCTAAGCTGTAGCAATGTAACAAAGTTTGCCATAGTTCTGCTCTTCTACAGAAGTAATCGGACTAGGAACTAAAGAGGGTCGATGCAGCTAACTGAGCAATTAACCGGGAGACACACTGCTTCTGTAGTTTGCTAGCGAAGGTCGTGGGACCCTGCCAGGAATGACAAGCTAGCAGAACAAAAAAAAACATAATTATTCAACGCTAATTAATTTTCCAGTAATTAAATGTAAATGTTGGCGCTATTATGCAGCAGCAGAGAATGACAAATCACCGTCCTTTCAATTAATCCCTGCACTAATGAACGCCAGTTTACAGTCCTGGGCTGGCCACAGAGCAGAATCCCGTGACACACGGTAAGGAGAGATGTCGCACTGCGGGGGGAAGAAAGGTTGCTAAAGTAACCAAACTCCAAATGTGCCGGGAGGCTTAAAAAACATGCCCCTCACATGACAGCACCCATCAGATGCAATTAGCTTGACTGGAGCAGTGTTATGCAATGCTAATCCACGGGAAGCTGGAACTGCCTTCGTGCACCTGTATGTGTCGGAGCTGGCACCGAATGGTGTGTACTTGCCTCAGAGGAAGCGGTGAGGACACAGGTTGGCTCAGGATCAGGGTATCGTGCGGGGACAGCTATGCGAAAAGACAGCAAATTGTGTTTGATCAGCAGAGCAAAATGGCTGGATTTACATGAGAGGAGAAACATACAGGGCAAGCAGCACAGTAAACACTTATTATCAGAATTACCATGAAGTGGTGCAGCACAAGCCGATCATTCCCATGCTATTAAACCCAGAGGGTCCTCAAGTCAAGTGATGCTCCTCAGTCTTCAACTCAAGCGATGCTCCTCAAACCAGGATTAACTACATAACTTGGTTCAGGGGCTTTCATCGGGAGCACCGTACATGTACAATGCGGGATTAAGGCTCCTGCAATCTAGCAGGGGCAGGTCTGGTCACTGGCTGTCACTGACAATCCCATAACCACAGGACCATGGGGACGCCCACCCATTCCAAGAAAAGGGTTTGCCTGTCCTGATGGAGAGGCAGGTTGAGTATGTGCCCTACCGCTCCATTCATTTTCGATGGGACTCCCATAGAGAATTAATGGATCGGCAGGGCACATGCTCAACCATCAGTTAGCTATCCCCTATTCTGTGGATTCCTGTAAGCCTCTCTGCAAGGAACAGAAATGAGAGTTGGATAAAGTAACCAAACTGGGTCTCAATATCCTAATTGATCATAGGCATCTTGTAGTGAACGTATCTGACATACCAATGTCTCAGGAGAGCCGCACATAAAAAAACAAAAAACAAAAAAACTCTGACATGCTACCAAAGGTGCCGTCAGTTATAAATACTTACTATGCAAGTAGTCATAGCAATGAATGTGAAACACAACGCATCAAGATCTCTGCTTGCTGTCATTTCAGAGGAAGCGTCATTGGTTACCTCCAGTTTATAAAAATGTGTCCTGGTCATGTGATAGCCACACAGGTGCTCGGCTCAGCACAGTCCCTTCAAGATTTAAAGGGCTTCTGTCACCCCCCAAAACTCATTTTTCATTTTTGGGCATATTAAAATCCTTATTGGACGACTATTCCCTATATAGGGCTCTTACCTTGTTCTGTAGCTTGGTTTCTTTTTTAAATCAGATAATTTTTATTTGGAATTTTGTGAAAATTACAAAAATACAAAGAAAGAAATTGGCCTGCACATTATACATGCATCAGTTGATAATAATAGTATCATAGTATTACATGATCGCCAAAGAGTCACTTCCATTAGTATGTAATATGGCAACAGGCATAACACGAGATGCACCTAAGATCAAGTAATCTAGTTACACAGTATACCATGTACAAACCACCTTTCCATCCATTGTAATTAATGAACAAAAGATCAACCCTTCCTGCCCAACTATAACCCAATCCCCCCCCCCCCCCCTTACCCGAGCGATGGAACGGATCCGAACTCCAACATCAGCTATTTTATTAATGTACCTCAATCATAGCCTTTGGTGTACTTCTCCTATCTGTTTAATATTCATCTTGACACCCATCCTGTGTAATGCTAATCACTTTCATACATCATACGTCTATAGCTGATTAAGCTGAAGAACAAAATAAATCAGGGACTGTGCCTCTACCGTCTCATATTTCAACTAAGACGAGAGGCTAATCCGGACACTGTATCCGAAATTACTCCCACTTATCCCATATTTTGGTAAATTTCGTTACACATTGCCTTTTAACATATACACCTTTTTCTAGGCGTATTACCTCTGACATCCTACTAAGGAATTCTCCCCTAGACGGTGGTTGAGGTCTAAGCCAGAATCTGGCTATCAATTTCCTAGCCTGGAATAACAGACGCTGCACTCCCAAACGGTGATGGCGATTTTTGATGTCTAATATTCCTACTATACATGTTCTCGGACCAGGCGGAACCGTGATATTAAATGCGTCTTTTATTAAGGCCAGAACTGAGGACCAGAAATTCCGGAGCTCCGCACAATCCCAGAACATGTGCATTAAGGTAGCAGGGCTCAAGCCACATCTAGGACAATCCGCATCCCCCCGAACACCTATCCGACATAAAAACTCTGGCGTCCTATACACCCGGTGTAATAAAAACAACTGGGACATGCGCTGCCCCTCACAAACTGACAGTTGCGGGGTGAGTGCTAGGATCATCTTCCACTGCTCTTCTGAAATCGGCCCAACCTCGCTTTCCCATTTAGATTTAACTGCCAAAACCTCCTGTTTAATTGACTTCACATATAAGTTCCTGTAGGTAGATGATATTAAACCGCACGAGGAACTGTTAGTAAGAAGTTGCTGAAACAATGGGACCGTAGTACATTTCAATGATATAGAGCTAGCCTGTTTCTGAAAGGCATGCCGTAGTTGCAAAAATTGATAGAAGGCCGTATTTGGGAGACCAAATTCAGTTCTCAACTGCTCAAAGGACTTAAAACCATCAGCATTCTGTAGTTGACGTAGATACCTCACTCCTTTGCGCTCCCAGGGGTAGCTTGGTTTCACTAAAAATCGTGCTTTTAAAATATGCAAATGACTTCACTACCAGCAAGTAGGGAGTCTACTTGCTAGTAGCCGCCGCATCCTCCTTTTAAAAAAACGCCCCCTCCTCCAGTTGATTGACAGGGCCAGGGAGCGCTCTCCTCCTCCGGCTGGCCCTGTCAGCATTTCAAATCCCGCGCCTGCACCTTACGTGTCTTCATTCAGAGAAGGACGCTCGCTTCCTCAGCACTCCCTCAGTGCGCCTGCACCGATGACGTCACCTCTAAACCCGAAAGAGAAGACGTCATCGGCGCAGGCGCACTGAGGAAGTGCTGAGGAAGCGAGCCTCCTTCTCTCAGAGCGCCTGCGCTGAATGAAGACACGTAAGGTGCAGGCGTGGGATTTGAATTGCCCTGTCAATCAACTGGAGGAGGGGGCGTTTTTTTTAAAAGGAGGATGCGGCGGCTACCAGCAAGTAGACTCCCTACTTGCTGGTAGTGAAGTCATTTGCATATTTTAAAAGCTCGATTTTTTGTGAAACCAAGCCACAGAACAAGGTAAGAGCCCTATATAAGGCATAGTCGTCTAATAAGGATTTTAATATGCCCAAAAATGAGTTTTGGGGGGTGACAGAATCCCTTTAAGGGCTACTCCAGTTTTTATTTATTTGTTTATATAATAGGAAATTATACAATTTTCTAATATACAGGTAGGGGTGGGCGATATGGCCTAAAATCTATATTGCGATATAATTTTAAGCATGTGCGATATGCGATATATATTGCGATATATTGTTTTCTATATTGGGGGGGTGTTTAAACTTTTTTTTAACTTTTTATTTATTAACTATTGGCCTCCTTAAGGGCTAGAACCCTTGTCATATTCACCCTAATAGAACTCTATTAGGGTGAATAGGACTTTACACTCTCCCTGCTGCCCTGTGCTTTGTGCACACAACAGCAGGGAGCTGACCATGGCGCCAGCCTCTCATGTGCCCCCCCCCCAGCCTCTGATCTGCCTCCCCCCCCCAGCCTCTGATCTGCCTCCCCCCCCCCAGCCTCTGATCTGCCCCCCCCCAGCCTCTGATCTGCCTCCCCCCAGCCCAGCCTCTGATCTGCCTCCCCCCCCCAGCCTCTGATCTGCCTCCCCCCCCCAGCCTCTGATCTGCCTCCCCCCCCCAGCCTCTGATCTGCCTCCCCCCCCCAGCCTCTGATCTGCCTCCCCCCCCCAGCCTCTGATCTGCCCTTCCCCCAGCCTCTGATCTGCCCCCTCTGGTAACGCAAACCCCCCCCCCCCCCTCCTCCCCAGTATTAATCATTGGTGACAGGGTCCCCCTCCTCCCCCCCATCATTGGTGGCAGTTTGCAGTTCCGATCGGAGCCCCAGCAGTGTAATGCTGGGGCTCCGATCGGTTACCATGGCAGCCAGGAGTCACGCTATGGAAGTCCTGGCTGCCATGGTATGTTAGTGAGCAGAGAGCAGCGCATTATACTCACGTGTGCTGTGGCCGCCGGTCGCTCCTTCTCATAGGTCTGTGCGGCGCATTGCTAATGCTGTAAGCATTAGCAATCCGCCGCACAGACAGAAGAAGGAGCGACCACAGCGCACGCGAGTATAATGCGCTGCTCTCTGCTCACTAACATACCATGGCAGCCAGGACTTCAGTAGCGTGACTCCTGGCTGCCATGGTAATACGGATGACGGTAATACAAATTGTACAAAGTTTTAACGCACTTTTAATTGACAGAATGACAGCACACAGAGCTCTAAGATAATATTTAGTAGACTTTGGTAATAGCTGTAAGGATTTCCTACGTTTTCAGTAACACTGCAGCTATAGATTTACCTGCACCAATATTCTTGGCCTCTGAGGAGAAGGGAATGGAACTTTGTGCATGAAGTGGTAGATGTGTCTGGACGAGAGACGAAAAAGATAAAATAGTTATTGTTTAATATTAACCACTACATATCCTAAAGTGAGAAAAACTTTCACTTTTGTCAAACAGAAAACATTTTGCAATAATAGTTTATTTAAAAAAAAAAAAAAAGGAAGATGGTGAATGAAACCAATGACCTCCCTTTAAAATAAAGGGCAAAGTCCCCATTTACACAGGGGTCTGAAAGAGGATCTGTAAGTAACAGTGTGACACTAGACGTCGGACTGCTCAGAAGAGGGAGAACTCATGCGAGCAGACAGAACAATGCAATGTCGGTGAATTATTAACAGCCTCCAGTAGGATAACTTACTTCTCTATTGGGAGCACATGAGGTCCGGAGATGGAATAGCGATAGAGGAAAGTGAGAAATTTCTTGAAGGCATCAAAGAAAGGCCAGTGAGACAGGAGGCAGATGCACTTGCTGACATGGAGGCTCTTAGAGGCATCCAGCCTCCCCTCTGTGTTGCTTGCCAGTCCTAACTGTACTTTCTGCTTTTCAGTCAACTGCTCGTGACCAAATGGCTCATAGAACTGTATGGCCGCTCCGTACACCTAGAAGTAATGTAATTTGTAAAAACCTCTCTAAAAAAAAAAACAACAAGCCAAAATGGTAGCAACAAAGATAGATTTCAAACAAATGCAGATCAAATACAGAACTTTTCTTAAAAAAGTTTAATCTATATTTGTTCTTTATTTTGTTTGTTAATTAATGGCTGGCCTGATGGAAGAGACAGATCCAGGTGTGGTAGTCCCTATCAAGCCCTTCAATGACATCAATGGGACAGAGAAACGCTGCAAAACATTGATTCCAAGATGCGCTACGACAAATAACCAGCCAAGCGCAGCTACATTAACGAACTAAGGACCCCTTTATACGGACTGATGATTGGAGCAATTATCGGGAAGGAGTGTTACTAGAAACGCTCGTCCCTGACAATTGCCCAGTGTAAATGGTGCCGCAAATGCTCATTGATTGGGTGAAATCATTATTGGTGCGACACCAAAACCATAATTTCTGGGCATCGTCCTGTGTATTAGGAAAATAATTCTCTATGGGAACCAGTGATCACTGGAGAAATCACTTGCACCCATGCAGAGGAGATGATTGCTGCATGTACTGTAAATGCCGCTCTAACCTCCTCTGATCAGCAGGCAATCATCGGGAATGAATGGTTCGGTTCCCAATAATTGCTTAATCTTATTAGTTTATCCATAGGGGTGTAGATGCAAGAAAACAGAAGCAAACTATTCCCCACCCATCTCATGCAGCCCTAAAGCACCCAAACCGCATTTACAAACTGTCAGGCCTTATTCACACGTCAGTATTACCGTAGGTCAGTGATTGCTATCCAAACCAAGCTGCAGGTCAAGAACACAGAACAGAGGTAAAGCTTTCCATTATACCTTATGTCTGTGTAGGACCCACTCAGGGTTTTGGTTTACAATCACTGATGCAAAACACGGACTAAAACACTGACGTGTGAACTAGGCCTTATTCTGAGTTGAAGCACAAGATGCTTCCATACCCTAGAAGATTACAGTGAAGCAGCATAACGGCATTACTGAATGAAAGGAAAGCTGTAAGCCAATACTATATACACTTATGGGTCCTAATGTCCTGTACCTTTTCAGCAGATGCCCCAGTTAAAACAAAGGTAGAAAAAACTGGAAGCGGATAATTACTGTTGGACGGCCAGCTTTCTATCGTGGCCCCCATGGGCAAGCAGAAGAGAGGCACAGACTCTGGCAAAGGAAAGGACTCGTAATCCTCTTCTGGATATCTGCATATTAAACCTGTACAAACAGAAATAGGTTGATTTTCAGCATTTTTAACCTGCTCACAACAATCACTATTGTCAGGGTGGACTGAACAACCTGCTTATAGCAATCTGTACATATGGCTTGGGGAAGCAGTCAGCCAGGAAAGCGGATTGCTAGATAAACTGTAATGCGGACAATGGGCACGTCCGTTATACCCTTTATAGGGCAGACTCGGCTTAATGTAAAGCCAAGACCAGCACCTAACTTTAAGGAATCTAGAAGATCATACATGAGAGAACGCCTACTAAGCTGGCCTTCCACATGAGGCGCATACTGGCCACATCTGATGGTTTCAGAGCGAGTGTCGGACCATCTGAATTGCACGCAGGCTGTTGGATTGCACCATGGCAAATCCTTTGTGCTTGCAGAGATAAGCTGCTGCCACAGATGTCTAGCAGCAGCTCGCTCCCCTCTCCCCATCCAGAGCACAAGGATGCTTGGCCGAGACAAGGGTTGGGAGAGATACCGTAGCTGTTTGGCCAACAGGTCTCATGTATGGCCAGCCTTAGGCTCTGTTCACATCTGGGTGGTGTTCTTTGTGTATAACAGAGAACACAAGGCATTGCTGGATAACTCATACATTGCATACCGCTAGCATACAATGGGGTCCTTCCCACAGGAGGATTAGTGCCGCATGCAGCAGCAACCTTCCTATCAAATCTGACAGATGTGGTTTCTGGAAGCCATAATGGCTGCCATTTAAACTGCGGCTGTTTGCCACTCCTAAAAGCTGTATACTACGCAAATGAGAAATGCGCCAGTATCTTTCCATAGCTAGACGCATATGCTCCTCAGAGCACCAGGTAAGCTGGCTGACGATCCCTGTTAGGAGCTGCATAGGCAGCTATAGGCGTTATCAGTCATACATAGCTATATCCTCCAGTGCATTAACAAAAATCCCATATAATGTTCTGTAATCGGAGCAGGAGTCACAGCTAATAAGGGGAGCAGCCGCAGCTTCCCGTAGCCGATTACTCTCATTTACACTAACAATAGGGAATTAGCTCAGGAAAGTAAAACCGCTTTGACACCTACAATACTAATTACAGGGTAATTGGCGCTTTGAACTTCGAAAAAATTTATTTATGATTGTTGGCAAAGGCGCAAAACCACACTGAACGGTTTCATAATGAGTAAGGAAAGGATTCACAGATATGAGTTTTACCTGATCCTGCCCGGACGGCTGCGCTATACTATAGATTAACACTACATGCTTGATCTGTGGAGGTTGTCGTCTGGGATGACAACGCCATAAATAAAATAAATGACCAATTGATCACTGATATCAAACGTGCTGTCCTGTCTCTGGGCAGCATGTAAAAGAGCAAGAGGAGCAGAGCAGATTTTGTGGGAAAAGATTCAGTGTAACTTGTCATGTATTGATCATTCTGAGGAGAGGAGTCCAGTCCTACTCACTGATTGACAGACAGAGATAGTGATCAATCAGTGCTTGGGACCGCCCACTGGACTCCTCAGAATGAGCAGGGCATTACATCAATCTGCTCAGCTCCTCCTGCTCTGTCACATAATGCATGGAGATAGGACCGCCTGTTAAGGGTACATTTGCACGAGCGTGTCGTGTTTTGCAGTCCGCAAAACACGGATACCGGCCGGGTGCATTTCGCGGAACGCACAGGCCGGCGCTATATAGAAAATTCCTATTCTTGCCCGTGATTGCGGACAAGAATAGGACTTGCTCTATATTTTTTGCGGGGCCGACGATCAGAACTACGGATGCAGAGAGCACACTGTGTGCTGTCCGCTTCTTTTGCAGCTCCATTGAAATGAATGGGTCCGCACCCGTTGCGCAAAATTGCCGAATGGATGTGGACCCATTCACACAGTCGTGTGAATGTAGCCTTAATGTGACAGGTTCTCTTTAAAACGGATGACTACTTACCAGCTTTATAAGATACCGCATTGGCTTTCACAACTGACTTTTTGTAACAGAGGTACACCGCCGAGCCCCACTGTAAAAGAGAAGGAGACACTAATATCATCTACTATAAATGACTGGGCTCACCTCGGTCATTATTATATGGATCAGGACCTGATCTACAGTTCAGTCTAGTACTTTCCATTAAAATGACATCTACAGCAGGGGGATTTGTGGGTAGAAACTGGGCTGATAATCTACAGATGTATAACTGCTTGGTTGTGATATGGTGCAGAGCTGGGTTATTCTGCTATGTTTTCATTTAAATGGGTTGTCCTATATTGCTGTTTCCACAGCAAGATAGGACTAAGCGCAGGCCCCAGTCGGCCAGGCTTACAGACACAGACGAGCAGGCCAGCATTCCTCTGTTTACGTAACTTCCATTGTAGTGAATGGGAGCTACGCAAGCAGTGTAGCAGAACAAGCTATGCTGCGTAGTTCCCATCCACTACAACAGGACTCATAGAATCGGAGGAATGCTGACCTGCTCGGCTGTTTCTGAAAGCCCGGCGCTTTCTATAATTTCACTTGGACATAAGTATTCAGACCCTTTGCTATGACTTTTGAAATTGAGCTCTGTGGCCCCTCATTTCTCTTGATCATTTTTAAGATGTTTCTACACCTTGATTGGAGTTGACAATGCATATCAGAACAAAAACCAAGCGCTGAGGAGGAAAGAACTGCCTGTAGACCTCAGTGACTGGCTGGAGGCAGATCTGGAGAAGGGCACAAAAGTTCCTAAGAGCACAGTGGCCTCCATAATATTTAAACAAAAGTTTGGAACAAGCAGGACTCTACCTAAGCCCCCCACCCCTCCTTCCCCCCAAAAAAGACGTAGTCAGGGGAGAAGGACATTGGTAGGAGAGGTGGCCCAATGGTTTCTCTGGATGCGCTCCAAAGATCCTGTGTGCAGATGGGAGAAACTTCCAGAAGGTGAAACATCAGTGCAGCACTCCTCCAATCTGGGTTTATGGCAGAGAGGCCAGAAAGAAGCCTCTCCTCAGAGAAAATTTGCTAAAAAGGATTCCTAGACTGTGAGAAACAAGATTCCCTGGTCTGATGAAATGAAAATTAAACTTTTTGCACTTAATTCTAAGGGTCATGTTTGGAGGAACTTCCCACTACCTTCCCTACAGTGAAGTATGGTGGTGGCAGCACCATGTTGTGGGGGTGTTCTTCAGCAGTTTGGACAGGGAGACTGGTTAAGGCTGAGGGAAAGCTGAATGGAGCAAAGTACAGAGATATTCTTATTGAAAACCTGATCCAGAGTGCTCTGGTCCTCAGACTGGGCTGAAGGTTCACCTTCCAACAAGACAATGACCGACAACAGAGTAAAGGCTTAGGGACAAGTCTGTAAACCCTTAAAGGGGTTCTCCAGGATTTAGGAAAATGAAAATACTTAAAGCGAACCTTTCACCAGGATTTCACATAATAAACTATTACCAGTACCTTATAGATATCCTCATTCTGTTTCAATGCATTCTTGTGCCGCTTTCCTGGGATGGATATTCATGAAAAAAACGACTTATAAAGTCCTCGTATCCAGCTCCTGAAGTCACGCTAGAAAGTCAAGGGGGTAGCCCTTCCCTCACTCCGGGCTGTACCTCCCCTGCCCTAACCCCGCCTCTAAGTAGTGTAACTGACACCCAACTCAGTCGCCGGGACCGCGCTTGTACACGCTGCGCATGCGCCGTCGGACTCGAGCGCGATCCTGTAACTGAATCGCACGCGAGGAAGAGAAGACAGGCAGGCAACGGGGACGGCGCATGCGCGATTCAGTTACAGGATCGCGCTCGAGTTCGACGGCGCATGCGCCGCCTGTACAAGCGCGGTCCCGGCGACTGAGCTGGGTGTCAGTTACACTACTTAGAGGCGGGGTTAGGGCAGGGGAGGTACAGCCCGGAGTGAGGGAAGGGCTACCCCCTTGACTTTCTAGCGTGACTTCAGGAGCTGGATACGAGGACTTTATAAGTCGTTTTTTTTTTTTCATGAATATCCATCCCAGGAAAGCGCCACAAGAATGCATTGAAACACAATGAGGATAATCTATAAGGTACTGGTAATAGTTTATTAAGTGAAATCCTGGTGAAAGGTTCGCTTTAAATATTACTTTATTATAAATATATTCCCAAATACCTTTTATTAGTTATAATGGCTCGTTTTGTCTGTGAAGCAATCATTAGGATATGTCCTAATCTCACAGGAGGACAAGTTAATTCAGAGCACTGAGCTATAGAGCTGCCTCTTCTTCTATGATCCTGAATACAGTTTAATATGATGTTCAGCTAAATCTCTGTAGAAATGGAGTTCATGAAGAGGGTGGGGGTGATGTGGATAATGATCAGCAGCACTTGTATGCAGTCTCCATTACCCAGTCTGTCCTGTCCGTCCTCTCTGTACTTCACGTCTCCTTCTGAAGTACTGTGCAAATCTATGGGATTTTGTTATTGTATTTACTTTTACTTCAATAAAAATTATATGATTTAAAAAAAAATCCTTTTTTATACTGAAGCTGGGCCAGCGTTCGACTGTCTCACATTGGGCATCAGAGACCCCAGTAGTTAGTGGCCACTGCTGAGGAAGCTCCAGATGACCACAGCTGTAACCTAGCACGGAAGTCATTCAAATAACACAGAATACATGGACATTTGTAAGAAGCTTCATTCATATGCCTATTAGGGTATACGGAGCTCACAGCGGAGGGGTCCTCCACTCAGACAGCTCCCCTAAGAGGTCTATATACCCTAATAGGGCATATGGATGAGGGTTGCTGTAATGAGACAAAACTTTTAAAAATTCTTATACACCTCTACTGTTTAACACCTGAGCACTAGGGTAAAAATAAGACCTAACCTAAAAAATAAAAAAAGTCAAGAAAGACAGGGGGACCCAGGAGAAACCTGGGTGATGGGATATGCAATAACAAAATAAAAACTGAAATGTAGGATGTACGGTAAGTTGCGGTGGAAAAATCCTCCATGGAACGGTTACATTTGGATTTGTTGCGGATTTTGCTTCGGATCTGCGAGATTCACTCATTCATTGCAAAGGGTGAAATCCACGATGGGAGTCGGCAGCATACATTGACAAGCTGCAGAGCAGACCAATCTGCTAAAATCTCATCCACTTTGCTGGTACTGTAATAACAAGGCGGACGCACCCTTAGCGTTCAGTAAAGTCTTACCATGCTGCTATTCAGATTCTTCTCCACCTTACAGAAGGTGTGTGGTGGAGTCTCGCCTTTGCTGGGGATGATTATACAAATATCGGTCACAGCCAAGGTATTCTGGGTCATGTTTTCGGAGGCTCTTCGGTAGGTAACGTAGGCTTTCTGCGAGGATGTACTACTGCTTATGTTGGCAGGACGTCCGTATGGTGTAGTCTGGATGATGTGACAACCCTGTATCAGCCTTTCCTTCCATTCATACAGGACCCTGAAAAAGAAAGCTTAGATTTACTGCTCTACGTCCTGCCCGGCTGGTGGGTGGTACTGCCAACCTCCTCCAGCTAGTTTATACAGTTTCAAACATAGCTGGTTGGCATCAAGCCTGTGATAAGGTTGGCAGCCAACATCCTTTGCCCAAGGTGATCCAGATGGTGTCATCTCTTCAGATTGTCACTGTTTTCTGCTGTGTGTGATCAGTCACACGATTCTGATGAATTATACAGTAACTGTCAAAAGATATCTGTAAGTCGTCTTCTATCAAGTTTTATACAATTCAGTCATATCTAAGGCTACTTTCACACTAGAGTCTTTTGCGGATCCGTCATGGATCTGCAAAAACGCTTCCGTTACAATAATACAACCGCATGCATCCATCATGAACAGATCCGGTTATATTATGTCTTCTATAGCTATGACGGATCCGTCTTGAACACCACTGAAAGTCAATGGGGGACGAATCCGTTTTCTATTGTGCCAGATTGTGTCAGAGAAAACGGATCTGTCCCCATTGACTTACATTGTGTGTCAGGACGGATCCGTTCGGCTCCGCTTCGTCAGGCAGACAGCAAAACGCTGCAAGCAGTGTTTTAGTGTCCACCTCCAGAGCGGAATGGAGACGGAACGGAGGCAAACTGATGCATTGTGAGCGCATCCTTTTCCATTCAGAATGCATTAGGGCAAAACTGATCCGTTTTGGACCGCTTGTCAGAGCCCTGAATGGATAGAAAGCTGGGTAATAAATATCACAGCAACCACCTGGGTAATAACTCACCTTTCCTATCATCCTAAATGGCTAAGGCTGTCCATGCTGTGTCTGACCTGCACATATAGTGGATGTACTAGTAACTCTTCTGGTGCATTCGCCTGCTTCCAGTCATTCAACCGGAGCAGTCGGGTGAGGGCAAGTATGCATTCTTTTATGTTTTTAAAGCAGTTGTCTAACCTCAGAAATTGGGGGAATATCGCTAGGATATATCCCACCTCTGGGACCCGCACCTATCTTTAGAATAGAGCCGCAAAGGGAAGGAGGGCACACTGTGCATGTGCGGCCGCTCTCCATTCATTCTTACAGGAGCGTTGAATATAGCCGAGCCATTCACTTCTATGGAGCTGACAGAAATAGCAGAGCCAGCACTCGGCTATTTTCAGAGCTCCTATAGAAATGAATGGGGAGCAGATGCATATGCAGCTCCATTCTAAAGATAGGTGTGGGTCCCAGAGGTGGAACCCGCACTTATCAAACATTGGGGGTATATCACCCCCAATGTCTGAGGTGAGACAACCCCTAATGCCCCTTTATTATCTACATATTTATTTATAAGGGGTTTCCAAGACTACAATATTGATGACCTATGCCATGGAGAAGCCATCCATATTAGACGAGTGGGGGTTCAACTGCCCTCGATCAGCTGATTGAAACAGAGATGGCACTCTAAGAGCGCTGCATCCTCTTCATTGTTTACCAGGCACAGCTCTGTATTCCTGATAGTGGCAGTGCCTGGTATTACAGCTTAGTCCCATTCACTAAGAAAAGGCCATCAATATTGTAGTCCCAGAAAACAGCAGTCCGCTTGGGTGTCCTAGGACACCCTTGCAAAGTTAGGAGCTGTACAGAAATGATGCGGTTGTGGGATCGGGAAGCCAGCTTGCCGGTGACAGCCAGCCTCCCCACAGAGGAAGCTCCCGTCCCTGCCTTCTCCTTCGCTGTATTCAAAGTGATCCGGTCCTAGCAATCATGTGATAGCTGGGGAGCGTATCTGCACAAGCTGCTGGGTCTTAGTACATCCCGATCAGTTCTGCAGTGAGGCTTAACAGCTTTGTTACAACTCTGGGGGCTGTATACCCCCTTTTACTGGGACCCCAGTTACAGGAAAAATCTGCAATAAAAAAAAAAGAAAGAAAAAAAAAGCAACATTAAAGAGGATTTAATATTGATTACCTAACCTCCGGATAGGTCATCAATATCAGCTCAATGTGGACCTGGCACCTAGTATCGCACTCAGCCTCATTCACCTTAATGGGACTGAGCTGCGCCTAGGCTGTTAGACCGATGAACGTGATGTCGCAGAAGAGACTGCCGCTGCACTCACTGGAACTGGTTAATAAAAATAAAGGAGAACTCTCCCAGGGCTCTCCTGCAGGATAAACCTCTAATTCTGGATCGGATAACAGTCATATTTTGGTAACAGAGGATTTCAAGAAAGTGAATACATTAGTGAATATTTCCAGGTAATACATGTTATGTATGCAGAGCAGAATACACTGAAAGCAGAGAGGCTCCGAAACAAGACCCAAGGACTCACCCCAAATCTGTTAGAGGCGGCTTGTCTCTTCCTCTCCTATAACACAAATAGATCTGAGGGCCCCGGATGCTCCCATTATTGAGGTCAGCCGACAGGCCAGTCGGGGTATCGTCCATACAGACATATCCCTGAGGCACCTCTTCCCCAAGGGATTTAATTATCACTGTAATATCTGTGATGGGTTCCTTTGGTTTCGCTATCTTATGGCAGGCATCATTAAAGTGGATTTCCTCCTCAAGCGGTTTCGACGAGTCTGTTAATCCCGCAACGACAAAGTAGTCGGCAACACGGGGTCCTTTGTCTTCCATCATCTTCCGTGTTGTGAGGAGACCGCTGAAATGACAGGAGAGAATAGCAAAAGTTATAATCCTGTCCGGTAAGAAGGTCTGGGATTATGGAAAGTAATCAATGAACGGTAGATTATTAAAGGGATATTCCCATTTTAGACACGGCAGGTGGGCGCACTTCTATGGGAATCACAGGAACATAGAAGGGAATGGAAGGATCCACTGTCCTGTATGCGGCGAGAGAGGGCTGCCTCACCAGACGAGACAGGGGTCAGGAGACCCCAATCTAGAAATAGGAGCGGGTCCTAGAGGTGGGACTTGCATCTACCAAACATTTATGCGGATGTGCCATTAGTGTCTAAGATAGGAATACTCCTTTCAGTAACATTGCAAATACAGTCTGAATGGAGACCGACGCTGCTCTGATAAATAGGTTATCTTACGCAGTTTACCAATCACCTCAGAACCTTTAATGGTGGTGCTCTACGTCCAAGTCCTTATATTCCAAGACACATAGCAGGGTATATCCAGCACCAGCGCAGGGCAGCTGTGAGCTGGAGTATCCCAGCATGGCCGTCACACAGTGTACGGAGCCGCCTGCCTCCCGCTCCACCCAGTGTTCCATTATCAGTTTACTGGCGGGGTGTCAGGTGTCGGACCCCCACTGATTTGACACTGATGATTAATCCTGAGGACAGGTCATCAATCTCTAAGTACCAGAAAACCCCTTTATTATTTACATATGGTTGTAGGGCTGAAACGATTTCCTTGCATCGAGGATTCGTTTAATTCACATGACCACGGAGCACCGCTCCGTGGCCTTCCGACTCGGCACTGCACTGGCCAGTGCCTTGTGTGCACACATCGTCATGTTTTATTAGTTTGGTAGAGTAATCTATTGACAAAGGTCCATTCACACATCCGGACCCATTAATTCTCAATAGGGCTGGAAAAGATGCAGACAGCACACAGTGTGCTGTTCGCATCCGCATTTCCAGAGCGCGGCCCTGATCTTCCGGACTGCGGCTCCCGAAAAAAATAGAACATGTTCTATTCTTGTCCGCAATTGCGGACAAGAATAGGTAGTTCTATGAGGGTGCCGGCCAGGTGTATTGCAGATCCCGCAATACACTACGGACCTGTGAATGGACCCTTAGGGCTCATGCACACAAACATATTTTCTTTCTGCATTCCGTTTCCATATTTCAGTTTTTACGTTCTGTTCAAAGATAGAACATGTCCTATTATTGTCCGCATGATGAACAAGGATAGTACTGTTCTATAGGGGGCCAGCTGTTCCGTTGCGCAAAAAACGGAATGCACACGGACGTCATCCGTATTTTTGGCGGATCCGTTTTTTGCGGACCATAAAATACTGAAAAAGCCATACGGTCGTGTGCAGGAGGTCTAAATCAGAGAGAAAAAACACCCAGATACGGAACAACGGATTCGTGAAAAACGGAACGCAAAACAACAACGGTCATGTGCATGAGCCCTAAGACTCAGAAACATTAGGGGGGAGATTTATCAAACTAGTGTAAAGTAGAACTGGCTTAGTTGCCCATAGCAACCAATCAGATTCCACCTTTCATTTTTTACTGCTCCTTTGGAAAATGGAAGGCGGAATCTGATTGGTTGCTATGAGCAATTAAGACGGTTCTACTTTACACCCCCAGTTTGATAAATCTCCCCCTAGATACATATAAAGCATACAGAAGCTTCTATAGAGAAAGAAAAAAAAACACATGCCAAAGGTGCATCCGATTTGTCTATTTTCCGTGGCTGTTCTGTTTTTTTTATTTTTTTTATTTTAACTGGATAAGAAAGCGCCGACGTCTTCCCTATTTCATACAGAAAAAAAAATATTCATCCAGAGCTTTATGTCACAATCTGGCAAAAAATCTATTGAATGTAATATGACTGCACACAATAGTGTCTGTTTAAATGATCCATTAATAAAGAAAACCGCCTCCCACTGACACCCTTGTCCTAAAAAGGCTACAAATTCAACCAAAGTTCACACAATCCAAACGCCAACTTTTTTTCTATAATTTTTCACTTTTATGTAAAAGTGGGTGGGAAGGGAAATGGAACGGTAACAAAAACAGATACAGGTTCTCTAAAAAGCTGATAACCTGCTGGAAATAAAAATGTGGTGTGAACACTCCCTAAGGCTACCTGCCCATCTCTGGATTCAACAGCTCACTGCCCAATCCCTATTAACTAATGGGATCCTACTACTGTCTCGCATAAAAGCGGCATGCAGCAATTTTTGTCCTGCTGACAGTCAGCATTAAAGGGGTTGTCTCACTTGAGTAAGGACTCATGCACACGGCCGTTGTTTGGGTCCGCATCCGATCCGCCGTTTTGGCAGCTCGGATGCGGACCCATTCACTTCAATGGGGCCGCAAAAGATGCGGACAGCACTCCTTGTGCTGTCCGCATCCGTTGCTCCGTTCCATGGCCCCGCTACCGCAAAAAAAAATATAACATGTCCTATTCTTGTCCGCGCTTTGCGGACAAGAATAGGCATTTATATTGAAGGTTGTCTGTGCCGTTCCACAAATTGTGGAACGCGCACGGACGCCATCCGTGTTTTGCGGATCCGCGTTTTGCGGACCGCAAAACACACCACGGTCGTGTGCATGAGGCCTAAGTGGCATTTATCATGTAGAGAAAGTTACTACAAGCCACTTACTAATGTATTGTGATTGTCCATATTACTTCCTTTGCTGGCTGGATTCATTTTTCCATCACATTATACACTGCTTGTTTCCATGGTTACGACCACTCTGCAATCCATCAGTGGCGGTTGTGCTTGCACACTATAGGAAAAAGCACCACCCTATGTGCTCTCCCACAAAAAACGGTCACCAGAAGGGCTGGCATTTTTTCCTATAGGCCCCTTTCACACGGGCGAGTTTTCCGTGCGGGTTCGATGCGTGCGGTGAACATATTGCACCCGCACTGAATCCGGACCCATTCACTTCAATGGGGCTGTGCACATGAGCGGTGATTTTCACGCATCACTTGTGCGTTGAGTGAAAATCGCAGCATGCTCTATATTGTCCGATTTTCACGCGACGCAGGCCCCATAGAAGTGAATGGGAAGCGTGAAAATCGCATACCATCCACAAGCAAGTACGGATGCGGTGCGATTATCACGCACGGTTGCTAGGAGACGATCGGGATGGAGACCCGATCATTATTTTCCCTTATAACATGGTTATAAGGGAAAATAATAGCATTCTGAATACAGAATGCATAGTAAAACAGCGCTAGAGGGGTTAAAAAAAAAAAAAAATTTTTTAACTCACCTTAGTCCACTTGCTCGCGAAGCCGGCATCTCCTTGTGTCTCCTCTGCTGATGAACAGGACCTGGGGTGAGCTGCTGCATTAAATACAGGTTAAGGACCTTTGATGACGTCACTCCGGTCATCGCATGGTCTTTTACCATGGTGAATCACCATGGTAAAAGATCATGTGACGTACCATGTGATGACCGGAGTGACGTCATCGAAGGTCCTTAACCGGTATTTAATGCAGCAGCTCACCCCAGGTCCTGTTCAGCAGAGGAGACACAAGGAGATGCCGGCTTCGCGATCAAGTGGACTAAGGTGAGTTAAATTATTTTTTATTTTTTTTTAACCCCTCTAGCGCTGTTTTACTATGCATTCTGTATTCAGAATGCTATTATTTTCCCTTATAACCATGTTATAAGGGAAAATAATACAATCTTCAGAACATCAATCCCAAGCCCGAACTTCTGTGAAGAAGTTCGGGTTTGGGTACCAAACATGCGCGATTTTTCTCATGCGAGTGCAACGCATGACAATGTTTTGCACTCGCGCGGTAAAATCGCACATTTTCCCGCAACGCACCCGCCTCTTATCCGGGCAAAAAAACTGACGCCCGTGTGAAAGAGGCCATAGTGTGCAAGAAAGACAACCGCTGATGGATTGCAGGGTGGTCGTAACCATGGAAACAAGCAGTGTTTAATGTGATGGAAAAATGAATTCAGAAACCTGCTGTGTGGATTCTGAAATCTGCAGCATGTTAATTGTTGACTTTTTTTGTGCAGATTTCACCCTTTTCAATGGATGGGTGAGATCTGTAGAAAATCTGCATCAAATCTGTACCAAAAAACGGATTTATGTGCTGGTTTTGGTGCAAATATTCTGCACACAATCGGCTTTGTGTGCAGGCATCATTAAAGGAGTTGTCCAGCTTTCATGACTTAAAGTATAACTGTCTTTTTTTTTTTTTGTATTGGATTGTGGTGATTAATATCTCCTTGGTGGCCCTATTTCAACTTTTCACTGTGTATTCAATTACCCCTTAATTCCACAGTTTTGTTCCCTGTACTGCCTGCTTTTACCTGTGCTTAAAATAGGGTTGCTAGGCATGTTCCGTCTATGTGTTGATTAAAGCCAGGTCCTCCCCAGCAGCTGATAACAGTGCCTGGGCTGTGTGCACTTCTCCCTGTCCCTGCGCTTGGCAGACGCTCCCTCACTCAGCAGACTTGGAGAATGCAGAGCTGGAGCAGCGCAGACCAGGGAAGGGAGATCTGCCGTCTGCTCAGTGTATAAATGACAGCAACATGTGGTAAGAGGACCCCTTTGTGCTGCAGGAGATTAACCCTTTAGGGGGAGGGCTCTAGTTACTGACACTTTTGGGGGGCTACTGTTACTGGCTAGTGAGGGCAGACGGGATTGGCCTCAGAGTGAGGGCAGTGGCGGCCATCTTAACTGAATAGTGAAATTGCAGTTTTATGCAGACTGGTTGCTAAGGGCTGAATCTTATTAAATATGGGGTAAGTCAGTCTAATAGTAACCGATTCTAGAATATCATGTTATTAGTAACTACATATATGAAAATTGAAATTAGGGTCAAAGGCCTCATGCACACGACCGTTGTGTGCATCCGTAGCCTTCGTGCCATTTTCCGTTTTTTTTTCGCGGACCCATTGACTTTCAATGGGTCCGTGGAAAAATCGGAAAATGCACCGTTTTGCAGCCGAGACCGTGATCCGTGTATTCTGTCCGTCCCAAAAATATGACCTGTCCTATTTTTTTGACAGACAACGGTTCACGGACCCATTCAAGTCAATGGGTCCATGAAAGAACATGGATCCGTGGCCGTAGGTTACTTTCATACAGACGGAAACTCAGATCCGACAGTATATTCTAACACAGAGGCGTTCCCATAGTGATGGGGACGCTTCAGGTTAGAATATACTAAAAGAACTGGGTACATGACTGCCCCCTCCCCCCCCCCCTGTAGTTAACACATTGGTGGCCAGTGCGGCCGGCCCCCCCCCCCTCCCTTCCCTGTAGTTAACTCATTGGTAGCCAGTGGGCCCCCCTCCTCTGTAGTTAACTCGTTGGTGGCCAGCCCCCCCCCCCTCCCCTGTAGTTAACTCATTGGTGGCCAGTGGGCCCCCCCTCCCTCCCCTGTAGTTAACTCGTTGGTGGCCAGTGGGCCCTCTCCCCTCCCTCCCCTAATTAAAATCTCCCCCCTATCATTGGTGGCAGTGGAGAGTACCGATCAGAGTCCCAGTGTAATCGCTGGGGCTCCGATCGGTAACCATGGCAACCGGGACGCTACTGCAGTCCCGGTTGCCATGGTTACTTAGCAATTTGTAGAAGCATCATACTTACCTGCGAGCTGCGATGTCTGTGTCCGGCCGGGAGCTCCTCCTACTGGTAAGTGACAGGTCTGTGCGGTGCATTGCCTAATGAGCTGTCACTTACCAGTAGGAAGGAGGAGCTCCCGGCCGGAGGGAGGGGGCCCACTGGCCACCAATTAGTTAACTACAGGGGAGGGAGAGGGGGCTGGCCACCAACAAGTTAACTACAGGGGAGGGAGGGGGGGCCCACTGGCCACCAATGAGTTAACTACAGGGGAGGGGGGGGGGCTGGCCACCAATGAGTCAACTACAGTCTAGGGAGGGGGGGCCCACTGGCCACCAATGAGTTAACTACAGGGGAGGGAGGGGGGGGCTGGTCACCAATGAGTTAACTACAGGGGAGGGAAGGGGGGCGGCCGCACTGGCCACCAATGAGTTAACTACGGGGGGGAGCCGGCCGCACTGGCCACCAATGAGTTAAAAACGGGGGGGGGGGGGGGGGGGTCTGCCCCCTGCTGCCTGGCAGCACCTGCCAGGCAGCAGGGGGCAGTCATGTACACAGTTTTTTAGTATATTCTAACCTGAGGTGTCCCCATCACCATGGGAACGCCTCTGTGTTAGAATATACTGTCGGATCTGAGTTTCACGATCTAACTCATATCAGACAGTATATTCTAACAGAGGCGTTCCCATGGTGATGGGGACGCTTCAAGTTAAAATATACCATCGGATTGGAGAAAACTCAGATCCGATGGTTTAAAAGGGACTCCTGACTTTACATTAAAAGTCAATGGGGGACGGATCCGTTTGCAATTGCACCATATTGTGTCAACGTCAAACGGATCCGTCCCCATTGACTTGCATTGTAATTCAGGACGGATCCGTCTGGCTCCGCACGGCCAGGCGGACACCAAAACAACATTTTTTTCATGTCCGTGGATCCTCCAAAAATCAAGGAAGACCCACGGACGAAAAAACGATCACGGACCTACGGACCCCGTTTTTGTGGACCGTAAAAAAATATTGTCGTGTGCATGAGGCCTAAGTGTGACAGTTATCCTTTAAACTGATCGCTCTGCACCTGCGCCCTTCATCAGTCTTCCAGTCCCCTTCGTGTAAACTTCTAGAGGACGGAGTAACATGCGCTGCTGAAACCAATCCATGGCCCCAGCAGTGATGTGTCCTCGAGTGGTACGTCGCTGCTGGATTACGTGCTGCTTTGAGGACACATCAGGGCTGAGGCCAGTCACTGGCTGCAGCAGCACGTGACTCCATAAGCCCAGATGTTTACAGGACAGGAATCAGAAGTGAAGAGAGCCCAGGACCCAGGATGCTGGAACGGAGGATGGGAGTATGATTTATTTTTTTTCCAACAGGCTCAGATGGCTAGAGTTGAATGTTCAAAAAAGTTAAAAAATCTTCAGTTCCACTTTAAGGGCTCATGAACACGAACGTATTTCCGTGTCCACTCCATTCCATTTTTTTTTTTTTTTTTGCGGACCGTATACAGAACCATTCACTTCAATGGATCCGCAAAAAAAGGAAGTTACTCTGTGTGCATTCCGTTTCCATATTTCTGTTCCGCAAAAAAAATAGAACATGTCCTATTATTGTCCGCATTACGGACAAGGATTGTACTGTTCTATGAAGGGCCAGCTGTTCCGTTCCGCAAAATACGGAATGCACACGGATGTCATCCGTATTTTTTGCGGATCATTTTTTGCAGACTGCAAAATACATACGGTCATGTGCATGAGCTGTAAGTGTAGCCCCTGATGGGTCTTCTAGGGCTGGGCGTACCAAACACATGACATACAATCCTCCTTACTGGAAAGTGACACCTCGTATTCATCAGCAATGGAGAATATGGGACGGAAGGGCTTAGATTTCAGCACTCGGCAGATTTAAGACGACAACTTCTGTTTTTCTTTTTAGCAGGAAAATATTAATCACATTTCTCAATAAATGATACCGAAAATATTCAGCATTTCCTTCCCGCTTTATACCACATGTAGACAGATTCTGGCGGACTACTTCCACATTGATGGCACAGTTACAGTACCACATGGAAATATTACATTTCATTAAAAGTGGACGTAAGGAAAATTATTTTAAAGGAGTTTTTCAGACAAAATGTAACACGTTGCCATACATTAGAAAATCAGAAATTAAAGCAGCAGCTAAAGTTTAGTAATTATGATTGCTTTAGGCTACTTTCACGCTGGCGTTTTGGCTTTCCGTTTTGTGAGATACATTCAGGGATCTCACCAGCGGTCCAAAACGGATCAGTATTGCCCTAATGCATTCTGAATGGAAAAGGATCTGCTCAGAATGCATCAGTTTGGCTCCGTTCAGTCACCTGGAGGCGGACACCAAAACACTGCCTGCAGAAACGGATCTGTCCTGACACACAATGTAAGTCAATGGGGACGGATCCGTTTTCTATGACACAATCTGGCACAATAGAAAACGGATCCGCCCTCCATTGACTTTCAATGGTGTTCAAGACGGGTCAGTTTTGGCAATGTTAAAGATGATACAAACGGATCCGTTCTGAACGGATGCAGGCGGTTGTATTATCTGAACGGATGCGTTTGTGCAGTGGCATCACAATGGGGAGGGACTCCCTCCTTCTCCACTGTGCCGGCTCACGAGAACACGGTGCGCGCTGAGGGAGGCGCGTGCCATGTTCTGTAAAGGATACCATGCTGCACTGTAGCGCAGCCTCGTATCGGAAAATAGTAAATCCCGGTATTGGATCGATCCAGGTGTAAAAGTATTGATTCGGTATCGAAAGTCTAATACCCGGTGCAACCCTCACTTACATTGTGTTTGGAAATACTCTTAAGGCCGAATGCACACGGCCGTGGAACACAGCCATGAGCGGTCCGTGGTATCACGGCCTGGCATCCTGCTGAGAGCAGGAGCGCACGGCGTCATTGTTTGCTATGACGCCGTGCGCTTCGTGCCGCCGCTGCACTACAGTAATACACTGGTATGATCTATCTGTGTTCCATGGTCGTTTGCATTCTGCCTTAGGCTACATGTACACGAGCATATGTGTTTTGCGGAAACGGATGACATCCGTATGCCATCCATTTTTTGTTTTTTTCCCGATCCATTGTAAATGCCTAAAACGGACAAGAATAGGACATGTTCTATTTTTTTGTGGGGCTACGGAACGGACATACACACGGTGTGCTGTCCGTGTTTTTTTTGTATCCTATCCGCCCAAAAAAATGGAACAGACACGGAAAAAAAACAATGTTCGTGTACATGTAGCCTTAAAAGGAGTTTTCTAAGTGTTTTATACTAATGGACTATCCTCAGGATAGGTTATCTGTATCTGATCGGTAGAGGTCCGACTCCTGGGACCCCTGCGATCAGATGCTTGAAGAGCTAGAACAGTGACGTCAAGTTCATCGGTCACGTGGTGTAGGTGTAGCTCAGTCCTATTCAAATGAATGGGGCCAAGCTGTGATAACAAGCACTGCCGCTATCCAATGGATAGGGCTACCCTTGGTAAGCTGTGCCGTGGCCTCCTCAAACAGCTGTTGGTGGGGGATTCCAGGGGTCAGAATTACCTTAAGGATAGGTCATCAATACAAAACACTCGGAACACCCCTTTAAAGAGGTTAACTCTAAAAGTTGAGGCTAGCCCAGCACATGGGTAATCACAACTGGCTGAGCTTCAGAAATCAATGGCAAGCCGTGGCGATTGTCAGAAAAAGCTGCATTCTGGGTTACAGATATTGATGACGTATCCTAAGCGTAAGTCATCAGTATCAGATCAGGAAGGGTGGGGGGGGGTCCGACACCCGGCACCCCCACCTGACAACTATTTGCAGCAGCAGCTGGTGCCAGAACAAACACAGAGAATGGAGCCAGAAGCACAGCTCCGTTCTTTGTGCTGTGGCCGTGCACGGGTACTGCAGCTCAGCACCCATTCACTTCACAGCACCCAGCGTGGCCACTACAGAGGGGACGGAGATTTATGCTTCTGGATCCGTCCCCAGTGGCAGTAGCGGCACTGGCGGCTGCTGCTGTAAATGGCTGATGAGTAGGGGTGTCGGACTGATCTGATATCGTTAACCTGTCCTAAGGATACATCATCAGTATCTATAACCCGGAAAACCCCTCTAACTAATGGAGGCAGATAAGGCACATAAGTCAAACGTATCCATAGGTCCCCCATTCACCCAATGCAGGCCAAAAGAGTCTGATCGGTCGGGGTCAGACCGCTCGGTTCCCCGCCAGCCAATCACAAGAACGGGGGACTACACCATTTGAATGCAGTGGGGGTCACACATGCGTGCTGACGCTCCATTCGGCTCTAGGGGACTGTCGGAGATACCCGAGCACTTGTACTTAGCTATTTCCGGTAGTCCAAGAGAGTTAAATGTAGCTGCGGAAGACTCAACCCCCACTGATCAGACACTTAGGGCTCATGCACACAAACGTGTTTTTTGTCCGTGTCTGTTCTTTCCTTTGCGGCCCATATGTGGAACCACTCACATCAACGGGGCCGCAAAAAAACTTAAATGACTTGTGGACACTGAACATGTGGACACGTGTGCATTCTGTGTCCACATGTTCGCATGGCCGTTCTGCTACAAACATAAAACATGTGCTATTAGGAGGATAGGACTGTTCTATTTGGGACCGGCCGTTGCATTAAATGCGGAAGGCACCTGGCCGGTATCCGTGTATTGTGGGTCTGCAATTTCCGGACCGCAAACCACCAACGCTTGTGTGCAGGAGCCCTTATCATGTGGCTAGGTTGTCGCTATAGTACAAATCTTTAGGGTTAATGAGGGAAGGTTCACTTCTTCTGGCCCTCAAATTAAACGTTCGGGGTCATGGTCACCTAATCCGTGTGCTAGATCTGTAATGTGTATCCAAAGGAACAGAAAGTGGAGTGCAGACTGGATGACACGAGGAACAAAGCATGAAAGTGCCTCATTAAAAAAAAAACCTCAAAGTGCTGCCAGCAAGACGCGGCGCTGACAAATAAGCAGGTGACATGGCTTTATGCGCTCCAGCGACCTGCCAGCGCTCACGATCCTAATGAGCGCACAGCGCTGCCTCCCGCTTTTGATGTGTGCGAGACGTTTCAGGATACACGACCTGTACATGAAGAATGAGGAGGCCATTTTTGACAGCCTAATTTTATTAGTCGCATCGACTACTGACATTCCACTTGGAGGCTTTTGCTCCTTGTAGGACTATTTTGAAGTTTTTGACTAATTTAGGAGTTGTGTATTTTTTGCAACTTCTTTTCCAGTCTATTTATTTAGGCAGGTGCAACTTTTTAAGCATGAATTAGGCGCAAGGCTCAACTCCAAGACTGACTTATTTTTATTCAACAGTTTTGAGTGGAGAAGTGCGACTATTTCTGCATTAAAAGTCGCACTTTCATGGCGACGTGACTTTTTTCAGCACAGATGTGACAATTTTTTATGCGTAAATACATCAGACCAGGGATGCCCAACCTGTGGCCCTCCAGCTGTTGTAAAACTACAACTCCCACAAAGCCCTGCTGTAGACTGTCCGGCCATGCTGGGAGTTGTAGTTTTGCAACAGCTGGAGGGCCATAGGTCGGGCATCCCTGCATTAGACTAGTCTAAGGATTTTTTCACACTTGCGTTAGAGGATTTAGTCAATCTGCATGCAAACGTCCAGCATTTGTAGACGGATCCGGATCTATCTCACAAATGCATTGCAAGAACGGATCTGTCTCTCCAATTGTCATACGGATACGGATCCGTTTCCTTTTTATTTTTCTTCAAATTTTTAAAGGTCTGCGCAATGCGGTCATTTTAATTCCGGATACGGCACTAATACATTTCAATGGAAATTAATGCCGGATCCAGAATGTGTTCCGGAATTTTGGACAGAGATAATACCGCAGCATGCTGCGCCGTTCAGTGACTGAATTGAAGACATCCTGAACTGATTTCTCTCCATTCAGAATGCATTAGGATAAAACTGATCTGTTCTTTTCCGGTATTGAGCCCCTAGGACGGAACTCTATGCCGGAAACGAATAACGCTAGTGTGAAAGTAGCCTAAGTGAATATGAACCTGTCTAACTGAAGTGGTCAGGCTAATAACAATACGCCCAGTCTAAGGCCTCATGCACACGGAGTGCTGTCCGCATCTTTTGCGGCCCCATTGAAGTGAATGGGTCCGCACCCGAGCCGCAAAAAATGCGGCTCGGATGCGGACCACAAAAACAGTCGTGTGCATGAGGCCTAACTCATCAAAGACTATGCGACTTTTAATAAATACTCGGCAAAAGAATGACAGCCGAATGAAATACTCCTGCCTAATGTTACGCCTAAAAACAGTGTGCCTCGGTGAGAGCCAATGGGTGACCTGCCAATGTGTTACGGCAAAAGATAGGACATGTCCTATCTTTTGTGGTGCGGAGGCACGGATCGGACGCCCATCGAAACACTCGGAAGCGCTTCCGTGGCCTTTCGGGTCCGTGCCTCTGCACCGCAAAAGATATGACATGTCCTATGCACATCCACAAAATACAGATGACGTCTGTGTAGCATCAGTTGTTTAGTTTTGGGGGGAGTTTTGTGGACCCACTGACTTCAACCACATCTGTATTTTGCAGATCCACAAATTGCGGACCGTACAATGGTCTAAGATAACGGAGTGAGTTTATCTGACATCAAACAGTACCCAAAGCAGATAACAACATACCATAATGAGATATGCCAAATGACCAACTAAACTCCGCTCCACGCATCTGAGAGTACACCACTGTGCAATCCCATCAGTGCACATAAGAGGATTTGGGGGAGATCAGAGCAGTAAGCTTGTCATCAATGTGAACGGGATCGCTTCCATCTGGTGCACATTCCAGTAATGCCACCGCTGAAGACACGCCGCACATCCTCCCCGGTCACAATTATAATAAAATAAACATTTTACATAGAAAAAGGTTACATTCAGGTCTGTAAGAATTACATTATTGTCAGTAAAACCTTTGTGACCTCCAAATATAGACCTGAATAAATGGCTTCTCCAGGACCCGGCCATTTTTCAGCTTTGATATATATTCCTGCCGTCCCCTTCTTCATACATACGTAACGTCACACGACCGCACTTTTTGCGGGTCGGATACGGACTCATTCTCATCGCAAAAAAATACATGTCCTATTCTTGGCCGTATTACAGACAAGGATAGGGCTGTTCTATAGAGGGTAGGACGCAAATAGCCAGTATTCATGGGGGTAGGACGTGTGAATGAGGCCTTAAAGTCTTTTTTGTAGTTTTTTTTTTTTTAGGTGCGTTCTTTATTGGCGTCTTTTGCTGTGCTTTTTTTCTGGAAAAAACACCAGCTCCATAAGTTGCATGGAAGTCTATGGTAATTATTAAACGCAAGAATCAAAAAATTTTATTATTTTTTAGTACCATTTTTTGATACTTGAGGTGCGTTTTGTTTAAATCACTGCATGCTCTAGATGTGCAGCATTCTTGTCCATTAGACATCCATTGTTTTTTGCCCTGCTTGAAAATAACAGGTGTCAATGTGTGTTGCGTTTTTACGGCTATTGTTTGCATGGCTTTTTTTTTTACCTATGAATTATTTGCATACTGTTCTACAGAGGGAAGGGGTACACACTGCAGGGGAGTACAGACTCTCCTATAAAAAAATATTAAAAAAATGCAAGGAAAGCAAAAACACCTGTGCTCAAACATACCTGTGGTCAAAAATACCTAAAAAAAAATTACACAAAAAGTGATGCACAACTCGCAAGGTGTTTTTGGATTCAGAACTAAAACTATGTGTGGCAGCAGCCTAAGTAGTGGCAGTGAGTGAGGAAGTAGCTAGCTTCTCATCTTATTCTAAGGCCCCATGCACACAAACATTGTTTTGGTCTGCATCCGTTCCACATTTTTTGCGGCTCTGATGCGGACCCATGCACTTCCATTGCTCCGTTCCGCAAAAAAATAGAACATGTCCTATTCTTGTCCGTATTGCAGACAATCAGCATTTCTATTATGGGCCGCCCGTTCCGTTCCGCGCGGTCGTGTGCATGAGGCCTAAATAGAGATCAATCAACCCTGTAGTCTGAAAGCCCTCCTTCCCCTTGTAGATTGACAGGGCCAGGCGTTTGTATCACACTCTCACGAGACCCTGAAATCGTGAGCCTGTGCTGTGGAACTTTGGCGCATGCGCAGTGCAGGTTTTCATTCCTGCCCAGGATCGAGGCACAGTACTGAGCATGTGCCAACATTCCGGTGCACGTTAAAGAGCTAGACGAGAGCAGGATACAGATGCCTGGCCCTATCCATCTACAAGGGGAAGGAGGGGCATTCACACGAGAGGGATGGAACACTGGTACTCCGAAAGACAAAGGCCCGCCCTCGGTGCACCGAAAAATAAATTTTTAAAAATGATTATTAAAAATTACTTCTCCACTACGCTGCAACAGCTCTGCAAAAGAAAGGTATGCTTCTAACTGGCGACACAAGCACTGCACGGAACTACGTATAGGGTATGGCTACACAGTGATTTTGAGCGCCACAGTTGTCACGCCCAAGTGTTGCAGTGTAGCGAGGCTGCCATAGCATATATCGGGGTAGAGTACAAAACATAAAAAATACAGCAGTGTTGGATTTTTTTGCGGTTTGCATGTCGAGGTCGCAGCAAACACGTGAGTCGCTTTGACCCCATTAATTCCTATGGCAGCCCTGCTACACTGCGATCTTTGGACGCGGGACAGCTATTGTGGCCAAAATTGGCATACAGACGTACCCTATGGTTATTCGGGTGAAACGAGCTGAGAGAATCCCTGTGCCAATCTGGATAAATTCTCTGTGACATGTCAGTCTCCGTCTTTTCTTCTCCTTCTAAGTTTTTTAAGAAAAAATTCCTATCCGTAAAGTTCAAAGGCTCTTCACATAAGAAGAACTAGTTTCCTCCAGATGCCGAGAACTTTCCTCCACATGTTCTGGATGGCTCATTTCCTCCTTGCATCTTATTTCTATTCTCTCTTCAAGAATCTGCTTACACAGGAGCCGTGCCTCAGAGAGCATGTGAAGCACTCTTGGGTAGAGGAGGAGGAACGCGTGATCCCTACTGAATTCTGGCAGAGCTTTATTCTTGGCTGGTGATGAGGAAATGTGCAGTACAGATGGAGTGCTAGCACACGTTTGCCATCAGATGCCAGATATCAGTAAGCTCACATTCTCAACACCAGCGACCGATGCCTAAGGATTTTTTATACAGAATCATTACCTTAGTGCAGGGGGGTCAGCAGCCTCTAGCACTCCGGCGGTTGTTTAACTACAGCTCCCAGCATGCTCCATTCACTTCTATGGGCATTTTGAGTGCAGCATGGCAAGTGTGCATGCTGAGACTTGTAGTTTCACAACAGCCGAAGTGCAGGGGGTTGCTGACCCAGTCTTACTGCGACTTTTACTGCGGAAAGTGTATTCGGAAAGCCTTCAGAACCCTTCCCTTTTTTCACATTTTGTTAAGTTGCGGCCTAGTGCTAAAATAAAAAGAAATCCAATTTTTCCCCATCATTCTGCAGTCATCACCCAATATGAGAAAGTGAAAACAGAGTGTTAGAAGTGTTTGCAAATTTAGGGCTCATGCACGCGAGCGTGTGCCTCGTGCCCACACTCTGGACCGCAAATAGCGGTCCGCAATGCCCGGGCACCATCAATGTGCACTCCATTTACAGATACAGACCCATTTACTTGAACAGTTCCGCAATGTGCACATGTTCTATATATTTTTTTGCGGTGTGGAGGCACGAACCGAAATCCCACGGCAGCGCTCCATGGGCTTTCGATCTGTGCCTCCGCTCCACGCCGCTCTGAATCTTGTGGTCCTATTGAAGTCAATGGGTCAACATCCATAATAAGGAGTGCACACAGCCGATGCATGATATTGCAGAGAAATGTGAACCTCTTGGAGTAATGGTGACACCCCCGTTGCGCCTATACGCTCATTTGCATATATTTGCAAACATCATTTTTATCAGCAATGCGGACCCCTATGAACATGGGACCAACACAGATGCCTTCATCTCCCAAGTGCACATGTAACAGGTCAGCCAGTGTCATAGGTACAAACCTGCTGACATGTGCCCTTAAAAGGGGGTTATCCCACTTCGCCTTTTCATACTTACCTGCTGCCAGCGCGCCATTCACTTCCTGGATTCTGGCTGAGGGGAAGGCTTCATCTTGATTGAAGTCTTCTCCAAGCCTGGCCGCGCGCTGGACTGAACGCGCATGCTGCCACGCATGCGCCATGGTGACTTATTCCTGGCGAGTATAGTACAGAGCCGGCGTGCGTGTTCGCGGCTCTGTACTATTCTGGCCAGAAAGAAGTCACTATCGCGCATGCGCGACGGCGTGCGCGTTCAGGACAGCAAGCGGCCAGGAGAAAAGAAGGAATCTTCTGCGCAAGCGCGGCCACGGGGATTCCGGAGAAAAGCAATGGCCGTAACCAGGGAAGACTGAATGACAAAAATGAGGTAAGTGGGGATGAATTTTCTCCTAAACGGTGGGAATTGGTTAATCAAATATATTTACAAAAATGATCACTGTCAAATCATTAACAGATTTAACAGTGATCATTATGATGGGATAACCCCTTTAAGTAGAGGAGGCCTTCTGGAGAGGCTTTTGTACTTTATTACTACGAAGTTCAGGTTACTGCACTCCCACTGATCTGATGCTGATGCCCTATTCTAAGGATAGGTCATCAATTGTTCTGTTCTGGAGGTCATGGAATCAGTGGGAGTCCAGGAATTGGGAACAGGTACCTGAACTTCAAAAGAAGAAAAGGGAAGACAATCTGCAATGCACATTATAAAAACAATAATAAAAAAAATGCTTTTAATCACTCCAGGGAAGGCGTCACCATACGTTAGGTTAGTATGCCGCCCATCGTGTAGGCCTGTCGCAGTATTTTTAAGTCAGTTAAAATTGTTGCATTACTGCAACGCAGAAGCGACTACCAACATTCCCCTAAGGCCTCCTTCACACGACCGTATAGCTTTTTCAGTATTTTGCGGTCCGCAAGTAACATCTGGCCCCTGATAGAACAGTACTATCCTTGTCCGTTATGTGGACAATAATAGGACATGTTCTATGTTTGAACGGAACGGAAATATGGAAACAGAAGGCATACGGAGTACCTTCCATTTCTTTTGCGGATCCATTTAAATAAATTGAAATTAAATAAATGGTCCATATACGGAACGCAAAAAACGGAATGTAAACGGAAAAAAAAAAACTAGTGTGCAGGAGGCCTAAGAAGGTGACTTGTGACAATAGGAAGAATTACAGAATTACTATGATTGTCCCAAGACTTCACTCCACCTAGGATAACACTGCGGCCGTGTTGGGTCTTTACACTGTGGACCCCCTGTGTCGCCATGGGACTGCAGCTCTAAAGCCTCACTCACACATCAGTGTTTGGTCAGTGATTTCCATCAGGATTGGAGCCTCCACAGACATAAGGTATAAGGCCGTTAGCGGTCCGTGGTATCCCGGCCTGGCATCCTGCTGAGAGCAGGAGCGCACGGCATCATTGGCTGCTATGACGCTGCGCGCTTCATGCCGCCACTGCACTACAGTAATACACTGGTATGATCTATACCAGTGTATAACTGTAGTGCAGCGGCGGCATGAAGCGCACGGCGTCCTAGCAACCAATGACGCCGTGCGCTCCTGCACTCAGAAGAAATCCAGGCCGTGTTCCACAGACGTGTGCATGAGGCTTTAGGCTGTGTAGGGACATATACTCAACCGGTACCACAAGTTGTCAATTTATTCATACATTTCAAAGAGGTACAACAACAGAGGAGCCACACAATGCTTAGTTTTAAAAGATGCTCCAGAATTGTTATCACCTGGGGAATACAAGACATGTCAGGAGAGGCGATACCTCCTCTTTATGAAAATTCTATAGAGTCCTGTACCACTGGCGATCTAACCAGTTTGTGTGCCCCCATCTCTGCACTGCTGGTTCCTGCAATGTGACCAGAAATAACAAGCAGGCCACAACAATGGCCCTTTTCATGGCAGGATATAGCATCCAATATCACAATATCCTACAGGTTACAGAGGTCAGAGGGCTGCCCTGCAGAGACGCAAACCCAAGGTCTTTGTCCATTGATGAAAACCACTAATGTTTATTTTCCTTTGGTTATGGCAAATTTGCACAGTAATAACCCCCTGCAGTGTTACCCACCATTCATCACAGCGCTCTCAATGACAAACACTGCCCCCTCTCCTCATCGGACTGCAGCCACCCAAACCACATAATAAAGCTATCCCCATCTGGTCTGTGTGCATCCTGTATGTAGCACTTCCTGTTGCTGTGTCCAACCAAACCCATGATGCACTTCTCCTTTCTCTACCATAGTGCCAGTGTTCTGCCAGATTTCTATAGCTTGCCGAAAGTCTATAGCGAAAGTGACGTTGTGCGCTGCGCAAGCGCACAAGCGTACTTCAGCGAAGCATTCCTGCTGCCTCCACTGGAGTAGTTCACACACCGCGCATGCGCAGACTTAAGGGTATAGATTTCTTAAAGTGACAGTCATCTCCATTAATCTACATGAATTTGTACGCTCGCCACGCATCGGGCTCGGCCTCGCTGCGCTCGGCATTTAGTAAAACTAACTCTATGCCGCCATTGATAGTAAAGAAGGAAACGGATGGTAAAGAAAGAGATGGATAGTCTCTTTCTTTACCATCCATTTCCTTCTTTACTATCAATGGCGGCATAGAGCTAGTTTTACTAAATGCCGAGCACAGCGAGGCCGAGCCCGATGCGTCACGAGCGAAGCGAGCCCGCGAGGGTACAAATTCATGTAGATGCTGTATTTTACTGGAGGTGACTGTCACTTTAAGGCGATGAATCGGATGATTTGTGGAAGTGCGCTTGCGCAGCGCATCACGTCACTTCCGCTATAGACTTTCGGCAAGCTATAGAAATCTGGCAGAACACCAGCACTGCCCCTAACACCACCCAGCTAGTTCATAGCTCCTCCCACCAGCTAGTTACATAGACACTCCCCTATCACTGCCCCTAACAACACCCAGCTAGTTTATAGCTCCTCCCACCAGCTAGTTACATCATAGACACGCGCTATCACTGCCCCTGTTGCTGCTTGGACATGCCCATGGACATAACATCACAGGAAATAAACAGCTGCGTGGACAAGGTCATGTGACCACAGCCCAGAACAGGAGATAGGAGCAATAAAAGGTAAAAGAAATACATTACAAAGTTACAGCAACTTTCATAAATGATTATTTTAAAGGATGTTGATGGAAACGAGAAAACCCCCTTTAAGGAGATTTTAGTCATTAGTTTTATACACTGAAACCTCTTTGGGAGGACCTGCCAAAACTGCATGGAAACTAGAGTTCTATAAGGGGTTGTCTTCTCATAGATCATCATGCTTAGTTTATGACAGACAGGAGATCTTTTCGGGATAATGGGGAGGTCTGGGAGAGGGTTCATTGTAGATGTTGGAGCTTTACTGGAAAATGACTACAGTTACAGAGCGTGGAAAAACGTAGACGCTGATCTGCCATCTGCACAGACGCTGCTAGGCCGGATTCACGCAAGCATAACCTGGACGTCTTTTCCATCCATATTACTCCAGTGTGTTACGGCCTGACCGCTGGTTTAACTGATCTGAACTCTAAGCATCTTAGATCTTCATATGTGGTTGGGCCATAACACCAGGGATTAACAGAGACAGCAAATATACCCCAATTATACAGATGTGAATACGCCTCAGTGTGTATGCCCTAAATACAGCAACACCTCCATACAGTGCCACGTAGAAACAGAATCCAAAAACTGTGATCAGTGCTTTCCATCAGTGATTGTGCGTCAAAACCAGGTGTGGGTCAAAACCACAGAACAGGGGCAGATCTTTAGTTTTGGATCACAATAAAGCCTCATTCACACGTCCGTGTTCCTCGTACATGTTCTCCATGGACAGCACACTTCCCCCATTCATTTTAAGGTGTGCATTCACACGTCAGCTTTTTTTTATTACGGATGCATGCTCTATTCTGTCACGGATCACGTTCATTATAATCTATGGGTCCGTGAAAACCATGGATCATTAGGAAGAGATGCTTTGAAAATTATTTTTCAGCTGTGCAGGGTCAGTGAAACATGGATGTCAGAAAGACTCCAAAAAAAACGGACACATGGGCGTATCACTGACCACTAGGCCTGCACAATATATCGCCAAAACAATCGCAATTAATCGCCATATCGCAATCGCCAATTGGCCAACCCAAAAATGCTGCAATCATATGACCATATTTTTCGCTTTATAAGACAAACTTTTTCCCCCCCAAAAGTGGGGGGAAAATGTCAGTGCGCCTTATAAAGCGATGGTTGACTTTTTACGTGGTTGACACGGATGTATCGCCGGCCGCTATGCTGCACAGCGCGGCCGGCGATACATCAGTTACAGTATGGGGAGGGATATCGTGCAGCCCTACTGACCACCTTCTCACGGATTTGAGCATTGACACAGACGTGTGAATGAGGCTTAGGCCTCATGCACACGACCGTCGTTTTGGTCCGCATCCGAGCCGCAGTGTTTGCGTCTTGGATGCGGACCCATTCACTTCAACGGGGCCGCAAAAGATGCCTTAGGCCTCATTCACATTTCCGTGTCAGTTTGACCTCCGTAAAAAAAAAAGCGTTCATGTTTCATCCGTAAAGTATCGGTGTTTGGTCCGCTTTTACCCTCCCTGTGTCATCCGTAATCCATGGGCGCTGCTCAGGTGAAAATTTATTTCCAAAGCATCTGTCAGTCTTCAGTAAAAAACGGACGTAACAATGATGCAACACGGATGCCATCCGTGTTGTGTCCGTGATTTCCATGGACCCATAAACTTCAATGGACATAGACCAAAGTAGTGCATGTCTCCGTGAATATTTTACTGACCAACAGTCAGTGAAAAAATCCTGATATGTGCATAGACACGTTAAAATAAATGGGTATGTGTGCTGTCCGTGGAAAACGCGGCCAGCACATGTCAGTGAAAAATGGAAATTTGAACAAGGCCTTAGGGTACATTCACATGACCGTATGGATTTTGTGGAATGCACACGGCCAGCCCTATGATACAAGTTGAATCACCTACGGTCTTTAATTACGGAGGTACACAATAGAAATGGAGTGCGACCACACTAATATTCAATAATAAAAAAATCTATTTTATTCATATCTCAATAAAAGGTAACAAACGTTACAATACATGATTATAAATTAGCGGGGACATAACACAGTCATACATCGCCCGGCCAGCAGTCCCATTACAATAATACTGAGAGATATACCCCCTTGATCTGTAACACATGGAACAAAGCTCCTAGTAAATATGGTCATAATAGAAGGGTATACAATACAGAAACCTATCTCAAGTGCAAGTGTTCCTCCCTTTCAACTATTGGCCGCATGTCAAGGCTCAAACCGCATAGATCAAAAGTACCGGGAGGTGCACAAGATAAGGATAAAACATACCGGTGTTTGTAGGGGCTGCTGTCAAGGCGAGGCCGCTCCTCAACGCGCCTATCCTTGTCCGCAATTGAAGACAAGACTAGGACTTTTTGCGGAGCCGCGGAACAGACATATGGATGAGGACAGCACACGGTGTGCTGTCTGCATCTTTTGCGGACCTGTTGAAATGAATGGGTCCGAATCTGTTCCACAAAATTGGGGAATGGATGTGGACCCCATAAATACGGTGGTGTGAATGAGCCCTTATAAGTGGTAGCAGTCAAATGTAGGCCTCATACCTATCAAGCAGCCTGTAGGGACTTATGTATGGAGCGGAGACCTTCCCTGCAGCAGCAGGGTCTACGAGACCGACATTCACCGATCACTACAGATAAAACACAGAATCCCCCAATCCTCCTCGCCCATAGACACAGCCCTACCTGAACACTGAAATCAATCCGACGGAAAATCCACCTCCCAAAAGTATAGAGACAACAAGGGTGAAGTTCAGTAGGGGAGGGGGATACGACCTCTACAAATAAAGTATGACAACGCACGCTGAAGCCTCTGTACAAACATTGGCGTCCCGGTTCATCCGTGGTGAACCTACAGTACAGATTACACAAGCCCATGAGGGAGATTTATAAGAGTCCATTCACACGTCCGTATGTGTTTTGCAGATCTGCAAAACACGGGCACCGGCAATGTGCGTTCTGCATTTTGCGGACCGCACATCGCCGGCACTCTCATAGAAAATGCCTTTTCTTGTCCGCAATTGCGGACAAGAATAGGACATGTTCTATTTTTTTGCGGAACGGAAGTGTGGATCCGCAAATGCGAACCATTGAAAGTGAATTGGTTCGCACCTGTTCGGCAAAATTGCGGACGTGTAACTGGACCCTAAAAGTCCGGCATTTCATGCTCTGCCGGATGATGTGCCCGATTTATCACGAGGCTCAGAGCTGCCGGAGCAGTGTCTATGATGTTGGCCGTGACACATGAGAAACATGGCCAGATAACATGGCTGAAACACGACAAGTGAACCCGGCCTGTTGTAGACAAATCAATGGTTGCAATCAGCTCGCATCAAAGTTTGTGTAAGGAAAAAGGTAAATCCATCCTCCATTAGCTGCAGCCAGAGAACGACCCAAATGCTACCATCTTGATTGAAATCCTGAGCAACTCCCCCCTCCTCCTTGCCCAGTCCGTCCTTTATTGACTAACAAAAGGTGTAAAAGGGGCTGGCCCAAGACAAGGGTACAGGAAGTGATGACATATCAAAGGACAGGGAGGGGCATCAATGTGGCTGGGCAGACAATGGCCACACCCCATCCTTGTATAACATAGCCAGCTGACAAACACATGTATACATGAATCTACCATTACCACTGAGAGACATGATGACAATCTATAAAACACACACACATCCTAAGATAAAATGTCTGAATAATAAAATTTCCACAACAGGCCTTAAAGGGGTTGTCTCATGACAGACAATGGGGGTATATCACGAGGATCTCCCCCCCCCCCCCCCCCCCCATTGTCTTATAGGTGCAGGTTCCCCGGCTAGGACCACTGCAGGGATCTGTTACTGCTCATGAGCCATCAAGGCATAGGATATACTGCAATCTTCCAGTGATCACAGATAAATGGCCGGGTGTATAAAAAAAATGGTCCCTGAACCAACATTCTCTGGAACAGCAGGAACCTGACTGCCTCCCATGGTGTCTATTGCACACCTTGACAATATAATAAGCCATTGACATCAGATCATACAGGAGACAGATCTAAGAGAGTACGGAATTCCAAGATTTCCACAAACCTTGCTTTGGAGATTATTTTAAGTGTTAGGACTTGTTTTACAAAAAGACAAGATGAGTGTGATCCATGATGGACCTACAGCTGGTTCACAAATGGACATGGGCATCACTTTGTTTTAGAGAGGTATGTGGAGGTGTTCGTGTGGGCCGAAAACTAGCTCTCACATTTTTTCACAAATTCTACAAGATATTTTCTTCTGAAAGTGCTCCAAAAGGGAAACATTCAAGAGTAACAATGTCACCGAGAAACCACTTAAAGGGAACCTGTCATCAGCTTTATGCTGACATCACTGAGGGCAGCATAAAATAGTGACAGAAATGCTGATTTCAGCGGTGTGTCACACATGAGTAAGTGTTGAGCGAACTTGTGTTTTAAGTTCGGCGTCTAAAGTTCGGGTTATCGAAGTATCCTGTTATGGATTCTAAATTCCGTTATGGTCCGTGGTAGTGGAATCCATAACGGGATTCTTCGATAACCCGAACCCAAACTTTAGACGCTGAACTTAAAACACAAGTTCGCTCAGCACTACTCATGAGCTAATAGTCAGTGGTTGCCGAGAACCAGCATCCTAATTATTGCAGTACAGGCCTTGAAAAGAGTCAACTGTACCTGAGAAGTAGGGATCGGATTTACCGATATTATCGGCCGATATTCAGGATTTTGAACGTTATCGGTATCGGCATTTATTTTGCCGATATTCCGATAGCGTCCTGGGAACACAGATCGCGCTGCTGACAGCGCTCTCCGTGTTCCCTCAGCAGCAGCACAGGGGAGAAGGAGCAGTGTCTCCTCCCCCTGTGCTGCTGCTGCCGCTCCAGCCAATGGGAGGACAGGGGACAAGAGGAGGGGAGGAGCTATGGCCACTGCGCCACCAATGAAGCTTAATCTCACATTAATTCATATACAGGAGGCGGGAGCTGCAGGATCACATAGCCGGCTCCCGACCTCTATGAGCTGTAGCTGCGATCTGCGGTAGTTAACTCCTCAGGTGCCGCGGATCGCAGCTACAGCTCATAGAGGTCGGGAGCCGGCTATGTGATCCTGCAGCCAGCTCCCGTCTCCTGTATATGAAATTAAGCTTCATTGGTGGCACAGTGCGCCCCCCCAATCCCCCCAGTATCAGACATTGGTGGCGCAGTGCGCCCCCCCTCCCCCCCCAATATTAGACATTGGTGGCGCAGTGCGTCTCCCCCCCAAGCCCCCCCAGTATTCAGCATTAGTGGCGCAGTGCGCCCCCCCTCCCCCCCCCAGGATTAAGCAGTGCGCCCCCCACAGGATTCCCTCTCCCCTGCTCCTCCGATCGGAGCCCCAGCAGTGTAATGCTGGGGCTCCGATCGGTTACCATGGCAGCCAGGACGCTATTGAAGCCCTGGCTGTCATGGTAAGCTCCATGCTGCTGTGTGCACAAAGCACACAGCAGCAGGGACAGTGTGAGCTCCTATTCACCCTGATAGATCTCTATCAGGGTGAATAGGACAAGGGTTCTAGTCCCTAAGGGGGCTAAAAGTTAGTTATAAAAAAAATAATAATAAAAATAAAAAACACCAAAATATTAAATATAAATGAAAAAGAAAGATTTACAAAAAATAAAAATACACATTAACAATAAACATTAATTTTCAGCAGATATGTGGGATTTTATTTTTTCAAAAATGAAAATTCCCAGAATATCGGTATAAATTATCGGCTATCGGCCTGAAAGTTCACAAATTATCGGTATCGGTATCGGCCCTAAAAAATCAATATCGGTCGATCCCTACTGAGAAGAGTCCTGGTTATTCCCAATCTCCTGCTCTCTCCCCCACCTGCTGATGATTGGCAGTTCTCTGCTAGAGAGAAAGGGAGAAAACTAGGTAGAAGACGGTCAGTCATCAGCAGGAGAGCAGGAAGTCATGAATAACCAGGACTCTTCTCAGGTGGCCGGGACTCTTTTCCAGGCCCAGTCTGCAATGATTGTGATGTTGGTTCTCGGCAACCACTTACTTTTAACTTATAAATGACAGACCGCTGAAATCAACTCACCTGTCTGTACTTTATGCTGCCGTTAGTATGGGCAGCACAAAGTTGATGACAGGATCCCTTTGACTTTTGGTCTCTCTTGATCACTCAGCCAGTCGCTGGCTGCAGCAGTGACCCACCCTAATCAGCAATTGCCTTTGTCCATGTCCAGGGGGACCAGGGGCCAGTGAGATGTCAGAACAATGGGGGATCTGTAAGTTGACTTATTTTATCATTCTTAGCCCTATATAGGATTATATATATATATATATATATATATATATACACACACACACACACTCACCTAAAGACTTATTAGGAACACCTGTTCTATTTCTCATTAATGCGATTATCTAGTCAACCAATCACATGGCAGTTGCTTCAATGCATGTAGGGTTGTGGTCCTGGTCAAGACAATCTCCTGAACTCCAAACTGAATGTCAGAATGGGAAAGAAAGGTGGGCTACAACAGCAGAAGACCCCACCGGGTACTACTCATCTCCACTACAAATAGGAAAAAGAGGCTACAATTTGCACGAGCTCACCAAAATTGGACTGTTGAAGACTGGAAAAATGTTGCCTGGTCTGATGAGTCTCAATTTCTGTTGAGACATTCAAATGGTAGAGTCCGAATTTGGCGTAAACAGAATGAGAACATGTATCCATCATGACTTGTTACCACTGTGCAGGCTGGTGGTGGTGGTGTAATGGTGTAGGGGATGTTTTCTGGGCACACTTTAGGCCTCTTAGTGCCAATTGGCCATCGTTTAAATGCCACGGGCTACCTGAGCATTGTTTCTGACCATGTCCATCCCTTCATGACCACCATGTACCCATCCTCTAATGGCTACTTCCAGCAGGATAATGCACCATGTCACAAAGCTCGAATCATTTCAAATTGGTTTCTTGAATATGACAATGAGTTCACTGTACTAAAATGGCCCCCACAGTCACCAGATCTCAACTCAATAGAGCATCTTTGGGATGTGGAGGAACGGGAGCTTCGTGCCCTAGATGTGCATCCCTCAAATCTCCATCAACTGTAAGATGCTATCCTATCAATATGGGCCAACATTTCTAAAGAATGCTATCAGCACCTTGTTGAATCAATGCCACGTAGAATTAAGGCAGTTCTGAAGGCAAAAGGGGGTCCAACACCTTATTAGTATGGTGTTCCTAATAATTCTTTAGGTGAGTGTATATACACACACACTCATTGACAAGAAGGGGTTGAGCAAAAGAATATGTTTATTGGGGAAAACTATACAACTGAAAGGAGGCTCTAGTACCTGTTGGGCCACCTCTAGCCTGGATACAAGATGAGATAGGGTTGGACACAGAGGCATTCAGGTTTCATATTGTATCCTGCAGCAGTTTTGCCCACAGATGTTGCAGCTTGGTCCATAATTGATTGACTGGCGATAAATTTGGCAGCTGTTCAGGCCAAGTAAGGGTTACAATCTGGTGGAGACATTCCTGGGAAACCCTTGCTGTTTGTGGGCGAGCGTTATCCTGCTGAAAAATGCCAGTTGGAAGCCCTGCCATGAGAAACACATGTGGCTGCAGGATGTCCTTGTCCCTCGTATGACTACTAGGGGTGACCAACTGTCGTCTGCCATGGCTCCCCAGATCATCACACCAGCATTTGGGGCAGTGTGTCACTCCATAGCAAAGACAGGATTGGAGTTCTCCCCATGAGGCCTCCATACCCGATCCTAAACAGAGCCTGGATTAGTCACTAAAGACTATCTGGTTCTAGTCTGTAGAAGTCCAGGTTTCTTGTCCACAACACCACTGTAAATGATGGCGACAGTGGCTGACTGTCAATGGCAAGACATGTAATGGACGCCATGACGCCAAACTTCCGTCTGCTAAGGGCTCGTGCACAAGGCCACCGGCTGGGTGTGTTCCACATTTTGCGGAACAGAATGTCCTGCCCTCTATAGAGCTGCCCTATCCTTGTCTGTAAAACGGACACGAATAACACATGTTCTATTTTTTTGCAGGGCCGCAGAATGGACATTTCCAGTCCCACTGAACTGAATGGGTTCGTCTCCGACCCTCAAAAATGCAGATCGGATGTGGACAAAAAATACGCTCATGTGCAGGAGCTCCAGGCAGAGACAGGGTGCTGCAATGAAGATGCCACCCGTGTCTGGGAGCTGCTCATAATGTTAGACGGGAGATGAGGTAACGTCAGGACTTACGAGGAGTCCCATGCTGTCAAGATAACTGGTTCATGGATCAAGGTCTCAAAACCGATCCAGAGATCTGTGTGTATAATAAGGAATCTGTGGAAAGTTTGGGGAAGGAAAGTTAGCCCTATCCCGTGGTATGGAAGGATTTTTCAGTCTCCGAAAATTTCTGCGATGAATCTGCTGCATGTGAATATCTACTTAACCATTGCGGCATTAACCAACACATAAACTGCAAAGCTGACACTGGGCAAGCTGCTGACTTATATGTGGCAGCCAATGAGTTAACGACTGTGTATTAGAAGTATGGAATGTATAACATGTATAATCCTCTAACACTACGTGATCTGCCCGTTAAATCCCTAATGTGCTGAAACAGAGCTCGTCTCATGTTGGTACTGGAGGCCTGTTCACCATCGTCAGACAGACTGGTCGGTGTCCGGTCCAAGCAATTAGGCACCTGGCTACAAAACATTTACATGAACCTTCTGCGCATGTGCTGAGTAATAAATTAACTCATTCAGCGCATGAGCAGAAGAGGATCCATCCATGGAAAGCCATGATGTGGATAAATCACATCCCTGCCGACGCTTGTTACCCATGGACGCAGCATTGGAGTGTCTACAGAGGCCACCACTAATAAGGACCAGATCACCCACTGCAGCACCCCGGGGGTACGTTATGACGTCATATACAGATGTATGTCACATCAAAAAAAGTGTATGGCATACTCCTAAACATTTTAACAAGTTGGCCAACCCCATTAAGCTGGCACCCTGCAGAACCTACAGGCCAAAAAGCACGTCCTGATAGTACTAGGACAGGGCTGGCCAACCTGCGGCTCTCCAGCTGTTGCAAAACTACAACTCCCAGCGTGCCCAGACAGCCTACAACTATCAGTCTACAGCATGGCATGGTGGGAATTGTAGTTTTACAACAGCTGGAGAGCCGCAGGTTGGCCAGCCCTGTACTAGGCTATGTACGTGTGCACACATGAACAATGATAGGGTGCGCCAGAAGAGTTAAAGGAGTTGTCCTATCAAGCCAACTTATCCCATCTTCACAGGAAAAGGGATAAATGTCCAAATGGTGGGGGTTTGACTGCTGGTGACCCTGGAAGTCACCAGAACTGTGGCCTATAACCACCACCAATCATGAGTACCTGTGCTCCCTAGTTTGAATGGAGCAGCGATAGCGCTTGCGCGCCGACGCCTGTTCAACTCTATGGGGCTGCCGGTAATAGCCAAGTGCTTGTACTAGCCCATATCCAACCGTCCCACAGAGCCGAATGGAGCAGTGGACACCCCGTTTACAGGAACGGAGAGGGCCTTCAGAGGTCAGACCCTGCAGTGTGCTAGTCATATTGCGTTCTCTCACCCAGGACACAGCTGGCGGCTTCTGAAAGGAGTGCCGCCACATCCTTCATGGCAGATAGATTTCGGATACGATCTACACTGTATAGCCTGCACCTGCAGAGCACAATGAGCGTTTTACTAACTAGGCCAACTGCTATTTGTGTGCACAATCCTCAAATAGAAGCTAAAATGTGCTTCATGTAATAGGTTTTATTTCTAGAGAACTCCTCCTGATGAATCACTGGTAATGATATGGGGAGACCATTATGGCTGCAGGGAAAACAAACACGACTGTTTGCTCATCTATCAGCTGATGAGAGGATGAAACCGCTCGCTGGTCGGCACCACTACTCCCCACGTACCAGGAGATGAACAAGTATGGAGAGGAACAACTGATCGCCCTCGTGCACTTTCCATCGCTGTGCGCATGCCTTTTTAAACAAGTACTGATCAACTTATTTTAAATGGCGATTGGTGGTTGTTATTGGTGGTGGTTATGGCCAGGAATCGGGCCACCTAAAGTCACTTAAAGGGGTTGTCTCACTTCAGCAAGTGGCATGTATCATGTAGAGACAAGCCACTTACTAATGTATTGTTATTATCCATATTGCCTTCTTTGCCGGCTGGATTCATTTTTTCATCACATTATACACTGATCGTTTCCAGGGGTTACGGACAATATTGCAGAGCGAATTTGCTGCACATGAGTGCCTAAGCAGACTCCCGGCCACCAGAGAGGCCAGTGCTTTTTCCTATAGTATGCAAGCAGGGCCACTGCTGATGGAAGCATCAGCCTATGTGCGCTCCCACGGTCCTGACCACAGAGAGGCCGGAGCTTTTTCCTATATTGCAGGAACTGCAGAGTCGTAACTATGGAGACGAGCAGTGTATAATGTGATGGAAAAATGAATCCATCCAGCAAATTAGACAATATGGACAATCACAATACATTAGTAACTGCCTTGTATTAGCTTCCTCTACGTGATAAATGCCACTTGTTGAAGTGACACAACCCCTTTCTTTCACTACAATAAAAAATCTAAACTAACTATACAAACATGTAGAGCAGCGCCCGGGGATCTCCCTGCACTTACTATTATCCCTGGGCGCCGCTCCGTTCTCCCGGTATAGCCTCCGGTATCTTCATATGTTCGGCTCAACTGGGAGGAGCCTGCCGGCGTCTCCTTCTCCCATGCTGTAGCGCTGGCCAATTGCAGCGCTCAGCTCATAGCCGGAGAGAAAAAAAAAAAACTCTCAGTTTATGAGCCGAGTGCTGCGATTGGCCAGCGCTACAGCCTGGGAGAAGGAGACGCCGGCAGGCTCCTCCCAGTTGAGCCGAACATATGACGATACCGGAGCGGCGCCCAGGGATAATAGTAAGTGCAGGGAGATCCCTGGGCGCCGCTCTCCATGTCTGTATACTTAGTTTAGATTTTTTATTGTAGTGAAAGGTCCTCTTTAAGCCTAATAATAGGCTGAAACTTTCTGTTCCATGGAGATCACTTCTCCAAAGTCATCTCACTATTATCACAGGCAGGATTACAGCGAAGGATGACACCTACATGCTGTATATAGATAACACATTACCCACCATTCACAATACGTGACGGTCACAGCTTATCTAGCCCCCCTCCCTGCACAATGACCTCTTCACAGTTGACGTCGACAGAACTCTGTTAGACATCAGCGAGGTCCTCTCCAGTCTATTGTGCCTATGGCCCATGTGGCTGATGTAAAGTGTATTGCACAGGCAAGATAACGACCAACAAAAATCAAGCATCGAAAAATACAATGAAATCTAAAATCTGAAAAATAAAAACAGGCTAGAAAAAAATATTTTTTATTATCCAAATGTACTTATTTATGGTTGATGGAGCAATAGAGTATCTGATGGACCGCGACACAATTTATTATTATATTTTTTTATCCAGAATCAGACAGAATAAACCTTCACATGTACGGAGGCATGCAGATGTTGTACGGAGCTATTAAACATCCATGCGCATTAGACTAGAGATAAGCGAATTTCATATTTTGAAATTCGTTTACGCTTCGTTTACTGGTAAAAGGTGAATTGCGTTATGGATTCCGTTACCACAGACCATAACGCAATTCTATGACGGAATGCCTTCAGAGGCATTCCGTTATTCATTCCGTCATAATTGAAGTCTATGGGCTGCAAAACGGATCCGTCTCATTTCCGGACATCAGTGGACATACAGAGACATGCTCTGCTTTGGTTCATGATGCAGACCAAACACACCGACTGAAATGAATGGGTCCTTGACAACCACTGACAGAGAAGATGAATGCCATGCCGACCATTGGTAGGAGGTGACTGCAAATCCCTTTTCAGTCTAGTAGTCCTCGACAAATACAAATGACACACGGTGGGCAAAAATGGATACAAAAACCCTTCCCAGAAGTGGATCGGCACCACCTTCTTCCACAGTGCAGACTGATTATTTCTACCGGTCTTCTCATGGATGTCATCAGACACAAGGCGTAATGTGCCTTCTACAGTTCTCAATGCTATGAATCAATGTGCCCATGATACCATGCATATACTATTTTTCTATATTGCCTAGGATTTTTGGGGGCTTTTGTCTCCTTTTCTTTTTTCTTGGACAGAAAATTAGGGATTCATGAACTGTCACATACGATAACGCGGACTTCTGGATCCATACTCTATCCCACCCTGAATACAAACATGCTGGAGACCCTGAGGCTCTGTGAACCACCTCCTCCCCCTCAGCCATAGGCTATAGAAGCAAGGCTGTCTGTACATTAGTTGTAGGAGAGCCGCTGTCCTCCGTGCCTCGTTTAATAAGGATCCATTCCCACTTTTTAGATTACAAACATATAAAAGAATATTAGGATAGGTCCTAGCGTGTCTATGGGTGCCTACAGATTTCTGGAGGCTCCCCAATGGCCAGAGTCTGTGGACACAGTTGATATGTTTAATCCCAAACCATAGCGTATCGACTGTGGGATATGTTCCCGAGATGGTTAACCTTTTATAGGAGTCAAAGGAAATTGAAGTTCTGCGGATCGGCTCTATAAAGAATGGTTAGAAATCGCTGCCGATGGGAACTTTGTCTGACACTATTAACATCTGACATTTAAGTCCCTGAAAGAATACAAGGACACTTGGCAAGAATCTTAAACACAATTACGAAGACGTTTTCAACACATCGTGTTCATTCTGCAGGACACCTAAATGTGAAATAACGCTGAAGCTTACTTTATTTCTACACTCTGGCTCCAAAGCTGTAATGGCAGCGTGGGTGGTTAGGAAAATAAAAAGACAGCACCAGCAAATCCAGGGTTGAAATGGCAAGGCTGTAAATGGACAAGGCAAAGAGAAGGCTTCTAGCTGCCAATGATACAAAGCACCAGAAAAGCTCTTCACGGATGGAGTCGAGAACTGCTGCCAAGGGTTAATTGTCTTTTTTTTAAATATATTTAAAAGTCTTTTGGAGGTGGGACAACCCCTTACTGCAAATGGTCAGTCACATTCAATGACCAGACAGAGAGAACAAAGGATTGACCAAGTGCAGAACAACCCTAAATGACTGTCTATGGGGGAGGCTTACCCAAACTGGTGCAAAGGAAAAGTGGCTCAGTTTTATGTCCGGACAGAAAATGAAGGCAGCAAGCAGTATGCTATACCTCCATGGCTATTTTCTTGCCACTTGCCTCCTCTAGGTCCTTATGCACACTACCATGTTAAAGATCTGTGTTGTACGTGTCTATAGAAATAAAAAGGTCTCCCCTCTGAAAGAGGCCCACGAACACAGTTTTCTGATAGATTCATGGGGAAATCTATTTCAAAATTGTGGCATGTGTATTACTGCATGAATTACAGCAAAATTCTCCCTTTGATGCAGGGCATTTTATTTTTTTAACTCTCATTCCAAACCATTGGGTCCTGCTGTGCTACCACACAGGCTCCATGCCAAGGCCATATAGTATACCTCCACCCAAAACTAAAAATGTGTCTATGTTCCCGACACCTAATGGCCCAAATTTACAAAACCTATAGATGGCATAAACTTAAAGGGGTTGTCCACTTTTTTTTTTTTTTATATTGATGGCCTATCCTCAGGATAGGTTATCAATATTAGATCGGCGGGGGTCCGACTACCGACACCCCTGCCGCTCGTACGAGAGCTGCCTTCTCTTCATTGTTTACCTGCTTGCCATCGCAACCACAGTGGTGAGCAGGTGGAATTACAATATTACAATTAGGCTGTCCCATTCACTTCAAAGGGGCAGCTTCTTCCTGTTCAAATTAATAGGACGGTGCCGTCCCATTGAAGTGAATGGGATGGCTTACTTGTAAATCATACCTGCTCACCACTGTGGTTGCGAAGGCGGGCAGGTAAACAGAAAAGAGAAGGCCGCGCTCGTATACGTACTCTTTTCTCTTCAAACTGTTGATTGGCAGGGATGCCGGCAGTCGGCCCCGATCCGATATTGATGACTTATCCTGAGGACAGGTCATCAATATTAAGAAAAACAAAACAAAAAATAGACAACCCCTTAAAGGCAGTTATACACTTTCAATAGCTGTCAGCGATCTCTCCAGACTCCCCCATATACATACAGGCAGAGGAGAGGTGAGAACTGATCACCACTATCTATCACCACTAGAACACCCTGCTTATCACAGACTTTGATAAATAAAGGCCTTCGATAAAAAGAACCTAAAAAAATATTATGATTAAAGGGGTTCTGCACTTTCATTTAACTGATGATCTATCCTCTGGATAGATCATCAGCTTCTGATCGGCCGGGGTCAGAGACCCGGGACCCCCACCGATCAGCTGTTTGATAAGGCAGCGGCGCTCCAGCAGCGCCGCGGCCTTCTCATTGTTTACTACTGGACCACTGACATCACAACTAGTATCAACTAGCGTGGGCGCGGCTAAGCTCCATTCAAGTGAACAGAGCTTAGCCCCGCCCACGCTAGTTGATACTAGTCGTGACGTCAGTGGGCCGGCGGTAAACAGTGAGAAGGCCGCGGCGCTGCTGGAGCGCCGCTGCCTTCTCAAACAGCTGAAGGATAGAACATCAGTTAAATGAAAGTGCAGAACCCCTTTAATATTTTTTTAAATTTAAAACTTTTTAAATTTATATGAAAGCTAATAAATTAATTACACAATATTCCCAACAGATTTTTTTAAGCTGAAGTCGGTACATTTCTACCGACTTCAACTCCACCTAAAACTTTCTTTGACGCCAGCTCCACAGCCCTGGGTTGCGCAGCTTTTTCGTAGTGACAGATTCTTCAAACCTAACACTTTTGTATAGAAATGCTACTCCAGTGAGTTTCAGTGATAAATCTGCAAACCGAATAACATATCTAACCACACTCCGTTCTCACAACTGGAATGCGTGGTGAAAAAAAAAAAATGCTAAATGTCAGCGTAAGTGAACCAAAAAAGATGTGAAGCCCTGTTTTGCGACTTTCTAAAGCCAGAACTCTGGAATGCAATGATAAATCTCCCCATGTCAGTAAATCATGATCTGGCATCAGCGACCAAATGTTTCGCTCAGACAGACATGTGGCAGACAGCACAAAACCTTTATCCTGATTTATAGCATACTAGCGGTAGGACCCAGCTTCGCACGGGTATATTTCATCTATTTAATTTAATGTTTGTGTGTGTCGTTAAAAGATATTGACAGTATCTGCCATAACAGTGACCCCTATAGAACCCCACCCCTTTAACAGTGACCTCCACAGCACCCTGCGCCTTTAATGCTAGGGCTACACGACGACATGGAGTTGCACTGTGACATGTTGCGACTGCAACACGACAGTCGCAAAAAAAAAAAAAAAAAAAAAAAAAAAAAAAAAAAATCGGGAAACCTGGAGTAAAACTGCGTGTATGTGGAGACTAAGTGCCTGCGAGCTTCTATTAGCTGATAATGGACATATGAGAGTGTATGGCAGTTGGCATGAGTGAAAGACTTGCAGGCTTGAATTGGCTAATGCAGGTCATTTTTTTTTTAGGAATCTCTAAGGAACTGTACATCCTAGACAGCGGAGACCCGTTCTAAAACCTTCCCGGGAACCTGATGTACCTGTGTGCCAAATTTGGTGACAATCGGTCCAGTCGTTTGATCGCGCATAAAGAACAGACAGACAGAAACTGATTGTGTACCGGCATGTAACCTCCACAGTATTCTTTCCCAGATAGTAAGCGATATGTGTACCAAGTTTAGTAGAAATTGATCGATGAGTTTTTGCGTTACAGAGCAATATGTGTGTAGCAAAAACTGTTGGAGCATACAAACTCCATGCAGCTGCTGTGTAGGGGCTGTGACACAGTGAGGGGTTGTGTCTGGCAAAGCAGGTATTTTCCTCCCAGCATGTGCGGCTGAGCCGGATTCCAGCCAGGTAATGTCAAATACCGGACCAGAGTTTAAGTGCCGGTCTGGATTTTGACAGAACCTGGCTGTCCTTAAATAGGCAGCTGGGCTCAGCAGAGGGGTCTTTGTTGTTGGGATATGAGGCTTTGTGCCGTGCTGGAGGGCTGAGAAACACACGCTGGAAAAACAGGCCCCCTAAAAGGCCCCCACAAAGACTTGTGTTATATGGACTTGTGTGTGAATTAACACCAAGACTGCAAAGTGACGTGCCGTTTTGTGCAATTGCCTCAAGTAAGAATAAACACTGACGTTTTGAGTTAAGAACTTGTATTTTGCCTCTGTACTGCACCCGCTTACCCTATTCTACCAGAGCGAAACCCCACACTCCTCATATTATTACAGAGCACATCTCCTTTAGGACTCGTGCACACGGCCGTTGGTCGGCGTTTCCGTATGGCTGCAGAGACGAATCCAGACCCATTCAACTTGAACGGGTCCATGATTTGTCTGCACTGAGAGAAAAAAAATAATAATTATATCTAAAAAATATAGAACAAGTTCGGAGGCACGGAGCGAAACCCCACAGAAGCACTTCATAGTGCTTCCATGCCTCCGTTCCGCAGCTCCGGATTGCAGACCCATTCAAGTGAATGGGACCTCATCTGTGATGCGGTGAGCACACAGTCGGTGCCCGCATATTGCGAACCCACTGTTTGCAGGCCGCAATATGGGACACGGCCGGCAACGGCTGTGTACATAAGGCCTTAACATGGGGAGCTTTATGGTGTACAAGCCAGGCTGGAGCTGCAGAATAATGAATTTAGGAGCATGACTGGGTCAATTCAAGTAAAAGACCTAGCATTTTACTCACGATCTCCATCACAAATTTACGCTACCCTCAGATAGGACAGATAAACGGGTGGCAGGTTCCCTTTAAATTAAAGGGGTACTCTGGTTTCAGCAAATAAATGCTATTCCTTGTATATTTACAAATTATACAGTTTTCCAATATACTTTCTGTACCAATTCTTCAGGGATTTCAAGATCTATTCTTCCTCTTGCTCAATAGGAACCAGCCTTGTTTACGGCCTCCATCTGCGGCCATACAGCCTATGTCATGTGCTTGAAGATCACCCCCTAAAATTATGCAATATGCTAACATGCAATGCTTCCACAAAAGCCTACCTCTGTGTACATATGGCACCTCACAAGCCTTTCACTTTGAAGTATGCCTCCGTATGAATTCAGAGGCTCATGGAGGTATGGTAGAAGCCCTAATCCTTAGGCGGTCCCGGAGAGCTCCTTTAACTACTCTAAAACAATCATTGACCTGATTAAGGAAGCCAGGTATTTAATTCACTGTATTTTTCCAGTAACATTGTTGGCAGTCTTCCTATTTGAGAAATTATAAAAGTAAAAAGGGCTCATTCAGACGGCCATATGATGTCCGTTTTATTGGCGGATTAGATGCCGTCCCACTTCTATGGGGCCCTTTTCTTCCATTGCACAGCTCAGCAAAAAATAAATAATGAAACATGTCCTATACTTGTCAACCAAAATCAGGACATGGCCCATGAACTGTCTGCAAAGAAACGGATCTGCATTTTTGCGGACAGCATACGGCCGTCTGAATGAGCCCTAATCAACAGAAATGGATCGGATTCCTAAGAAGAGCTTCAAGAAAACCTATCATAAGACACCATCAGTCTCCAAGATGCCGACTGCAGGAATACCACTCTCTGAACCTTGCATGGTCCCTCAAAGACCACTATGCAATTTCGAGTGGGTGCACTCAGCTATTTTCAAAAATGCACAGCGGCGAATGGAGAGCCACACTGCTGAGAAAAACAAACCATCTAGGAGCAACGGGGGCGTTGCCGTTACACCTAGAGCCTCTGCTCTCTCTGCAATTTGATTGACAAAGCGAGGCAGTATAAACATCAAGATAGTCCTGCCAATCGAAGTGCAGATGGTGCGGCAGTTGCCGAGAGAGGAGAGCCTCTAGGTGTAATGGCAACACCCCCATTACTCCTAGAGGCTCATCATTTTTCTCACGATCACGCTGGGGGCATCAGGTCCTGCTGTCTCTAGTATAGAGCAAGGGTTCCCATGCATTCCGTGGAGAGGTTGGTTTTATTTTGGGGGGAGGCATTACACAGACTGAGGACACTATTTATACTAGGGGCTAGGGATCGACCGATTATCGGATTTACCGATATTATCGGCCGATATTCAGGATTTTGAACGTTATCGGTATTTATTTTGCCGATATTCCGATAACGTCCTGGGAACACAGATCGCGCTGCTGACAGCGCTCTCCGTGTTCCCTCAGCAGCAGCACAGGGGAGAAGGAGCAGTGTCTCCTCCTCCTGTGCTGCTGCCGCTCCAGCCAATGGGAGGACAGGGGACAAGAGGAGGGGAGGAGCTATGGCCACTGCGCCACCAATGAAGCTTAATCTCACATTAATTCATATACAGGAGGCAGGAGCTGCAGGATCACATTGCCGGCTCCCGGCCTCTATGAGCTGTAGCTGCGATCTGCGGTAGTTAACTCCTCAGGTGCCGCGGATCGCAGCTACTGCTCATAGAGGTCGGGAGCCGGCTATGTGATTCTGCAGCCAGCTCCCGCCTCCTGTATATGAATAAATTAGAGATTAAGCTTCATTGGTGGCGCAGTGCGCCCCCCCAGGCCCCCCAGTATCAGACATTGGTGGCGCAGTGCGCCTCCCCCCCAAGCCCCCAGAGTATTAAGCATTGGTGGCGCAGTGCGCCCCCCCTCCCCCCAGTATTAAACAGTGGTGCGCCCCACCCCAGTCGCAGTGCGCCCCCCCAAGCCCCCCAGTATTAAGCATTGGTGGCGCAGTGCGCCCCCCCCCCCTCCCCCCCAGTATTAACCAGTGGTGGCGCATAGGGCCCCCCCACCCCAGTCGCAGTGCGCCCCCCACAGGATTCCCTCTCCCCTGCTCCTCCGATCGGAGCCCCAGCAGTGTAATGCTGGTGCTCCGATCGGTTACCATGGCAGCCAGGACGCTATTGAAGCCCTGGCTGCCATGATAAGCTCCATGCTGCTGTGTGCACAAAGCATACAGCAGCAGGGACAGTGTGAGCTCCTATTCACCCTGATAGAGCTCTATCAGGGTGAATAGGACAAGGGTTCTAGTCCCTAAGGGGGCTAAAAGTTAGTTTAAAAAAAAAAAAAAAAAAAAAGAAAGTAATAAAAATAAAAACACCAAAATATTAAATATAAATGAAAAAGAAAGATTTACAAAAAAAATAAAAATACACATTAACAATAAACATTAATTTTCAGCAGATTTGTGGGAATTTTATTTTTTTTTTTCAAAAATGAAAATTCCCAGAATATCGGTATAAATTATCGGCTATCGGCCTGAAAGTTCACAAATTATCGGTATCGGCCCTAAAAAATCAATATCGGTCGATCCCTACTAGGGGCCATTATACAGTTGCAAGAAAAAGTATGTGAACCCTTTGGAATGATATGGATTTCTGCACGAATTGGTCATTAAATGTGATCTTCATCTAAGTCACAACAATAGACAATCACAGTCTGCTTAAACTAATAACACACAAAGAATTAAATGTTACCATGTTTTTATTGAACACACCATGTAAACATTCACAGTGCATGTGGGAAAAGTATGTGAACCCTTGGATTTAATAACTGGTTGAACCTCCTTTGGCAGCAATAACTTCAACCAAACGTTTCCTGTAGTTGCAGATCAGACGTGCACAACGGTCAGGAGTAATTCTTGACCATTCCTCTTTACAGAACAGTTTCAGGTCAGCAATACTCTTGGAATGTCTGGTGTGAATCCCTTTCTTGAGGTCATGCCACAGCATCTCAATCGGGTTGAGGTCAGGACTCTGACTGGGCCACTCCAGAAGGCGTATTTTCTTCTGTTTAAGCCATTCTGTTGTTGATTTACTTCTATGCTTTGGGTCGTTGTCCTGTTGCAACACCCATCTTCTGTTGAGCTTCAGCTGGTGGACAGATGGCCTTAAGTTCTCCTGCAAAATGTCTTGATAAACTTGGGAATTCATTTTTCCTTCGATGATAGCAATCTGTCCAGGCCCTGACGCAGCAAAGCAGCCCCAAACCATGATGCCCCCACGACCATACTTCACAGTTGGGATGAGGTTTTAATGTTGCTGTGCTGTGCCTCTTTTTCTCCACACATAGTGTTGTGCGTTTCTTCCAAACAACTCAACTTTGGTTTCATCTGTCCACAGAATATTTTGCCAGTACTGCTGTGGAACATCCAGGTGCTCTTGTGCAAACTGTAAATGTGCAGGGATGTTAGCATATGCCAGAGACTTTTGTAAGTCTTTAGCTGACACTCTAGGATTCTTCTTCACCTCATTGAGCAGTCTGCGCTGTGCTCTTGCAGTCATCTTTACAGGACGGCCACTCCTAGGGAGAGTAGCAGCAGTGCTGAACTTTCTCCATTTATAGACAATTTGTCTTACCGTGGACTGATGAACAGCAAGGCTTTTGGAGATACTTTTATAACCCTTTCCAGCTTTATGCAAGTCAACAATTCTTAATCGTAGATCTTCTGAGAGCTCTTTTGTGCGAGGCATCATTCACATCAGGCAATGCTTCTTGTGAAAAGCAAACCCAGAACTGGTGTGTGTTTTTTATAGGGCAGGGCAGCTGTAACCAACACCTCCAATCTCATCTCATTGATTGGACTCCAGTTGGCTGACACCTCACTCCAATTAGCTCTTGGAGATGTCATTAGTCTAGGGGTTCACATACTTTTTCCACCTGCACTGTGAATGTTTACATGGTGTGTTCTATAAAAAAACATGGTAACATTTAATTCTTTGTGTGTTATTAGTTTAAGCAGACTGTGATTGTCTATTGTTGTGACTAAGATGACGATCAGATCACATTTTATGACCAATTTGTGCAGAAATCTATATAATTTCAAAGGGTTCACATACTTTTTCTTGCAACTGTACATACACAGAGGGCTCTGCAGGGGTTGAGATATATATAAAAAGCACCCGTTTTTAACGGACGTTATAAAGAGATGCAAAACATATGACAAGCAGACGTTGAGGAAGTGATGCACAAATGGTTGCACCTGTGTCTGATCCGTCTTTCTTGAGGATAGCAGGTGGGCCCTGTTATTGCCATCCGTGTGCTATCAGCGTCTGTATGTCCTTTCCGCAAATTATAGAACACGTTTTACTCTGGTCTGCATTGTGCACTTCTATTGATGGGAGAGAGTAAAACCACGAAAAGGCATGCGTCCCAATTCGGCAGATCTATGGTTTGCGAACAGAAATACGGTTGGTAGTGTGCAGAAGGCCTATGGCTGGGTTCACATTTGCACTAAAGATTACACCAGGAGCCCCGGTTACAGATTCCCCCCAAAAATAATAAAATCCCAGACAAGAAAGCGCAGAATAAAGATCTATGTTATCCACTCAATGGCGTCGATCTGGTGACGGATCCAGCACCGCCGTCTTTTCGGTTGTTCTCTTCCTATATCCAAGCAGAATATGCCAATGTTAACCCAGACTGTTCTGCCATCAGCTTACTGAAACGGACTTAACTAAATTTATATCAGAAAACTGCCACGAATTAGCGCCGTTATGTACACCAGCTCCGCGCTGTCAGACTTGAGGGTCTGGTGCACGCCCCTCCCAAGACACACTTTAGGAGTGAGTGTCTCTTAATTCGGTGCATCTTACACCAATGCACTTTTTAAAATTAAGACTTGTGCATGAAACACCAGTGAATAAAATCGCCCCACTGCCCGTCCAGGGGGAGGCCATCAGCACAAGTCCCGAGGACCCGTCAGCCCCACCGCTCACAGGGCTGGATGAGGAAAGACGGCGTCCGCTTAGCTCTGCTGTACTGTCAGATTTCATGGGTTTTCATCACTCATGCTCTCTGAGCACATTATACTTCCTGGCAGCGTTTAGAGGCTGGGGAATATTAACCACTTCCCTGCCAGGCCGACTTCACCCGTCTTACAGCAGCCTACGGCATCCAGTGGGTTCACACAGACAATAGCTTTGGAAGCCTCAAACCTGCAGCGACAGATACATAGACTACTCCCAACCTGAGAGGGTCCATTTCTGCTGAGGCCAGTTGTAGACTCCAGCAAGGGTTGCATGGTCTGCATTTAAGGCTCCATTCACACGTCCGCAACGTGTTTTGCGGATCCACAGAGCCGCAAAACATGGAAAGCGGCAATGTGCGTTCCACATTTTGCGGACCGCACATTGCCGGCACTAATAGAATATGCCTGTTCTTGTCAGCAATTGCGGACAAGAATAGGACATGTTCTATTTTTTTGCGGAACGGAAGTGCGGACCCGGAAGTGCGGATCCGCAATTCAGTGTGCGGGCAGCACATAGGAATGAATGGGTCCGCAATTCCGTTCCACAAAATGCGGAACAAAATTGCGGACGTGTGAATGGAGCCTAAAGGGATTGTCCAGGATTTTTATACTGATGGCCTATCATCAGGATAGGTCAAACGCCTGTTTGGTGGTGGTCCGACTACCAGCATGTCCAACGATCAGCTGCTTAATAAAAGGTTATCTGGGAATTTCTATTGATAACCTATCCCCCGGGACTCCCGCCGATTAGCCATTAGGAGAGGCCAGGCACTCAGTGAGCGATGCGGCCTCTTCCTAGGCCATGTGATGTCACCGTACATCTGTCACGTGGCCTCGTTGCAGCTCAGCCCCATTCAAGTCAATGGGGCTGAGCTGCAATACCGAGCACAGCCACTATACAACATACGGCGCTGTGCTTCGAGAGATGCTGCTTGATTTTGATTGATGGAAATGAATGGGAGGATGAGGAGGCAATTTTTTTGGAGCCGATTTTCAGGCAGAAATGCTCCAAAAATCGGCGCAAAAAAAATAAAACAAAACTGGCCTTTAAAGGGGGTTCACTAAGATAAAGTTTATAACTAATGCCAGAAAGGGTTAAAAATAAAGAAGCATTCACCAATCTCCCAATGCTGCTATCCAAACTCAACATACAGAAAAAAGTTTGGACTACCTGCTCCGCCAATCACTGGCTGAGGAAGGCGACCGCTATGACTGGGCATCCCAAGCCATTTCCTGTGCGTCGCCAGGATCGGGAAGTGAAGAGCAGTAGAACCCAGAGGAGAAGAAGAAGAAAAAAAAAAAAAAGGAAAACGCCAGTAGTTATCTGCGTATAAGCAAAACGCGGCGCAACCGATGTGGCAAAGAGGGACCAACGTCACCACTGCAGCCAATCATGGTCCCCAGCAGTCTCATGCCATACACAGCTGAGGACAGTGATTGGCTGCAGCAGTCACATGACTTATACCTGCACATCACCGCTACAGTATGTATACAAACAGCAGGAGGAGGAGGACCGGAGCAGAGAACAGCACAGGAGAAGGGGGCAAGTATAGGGAGGGAGGGGGGGGGGGGGGGGGAAGAGTATTGGGGCCACTTTTTAAGTCACTATAACAACCCCCTTGTTAAACCCTTTCACACCAAATAGCATTTATCACAAAGAGATATGCCAGAAATGTGGAAACCCCATTAGTACTGGGAACCTGGGCTGCTGACCACACATACTGTCTCCACTGGGACCTTCACAGCTGTGCTTCCGCTTCTGTGGGATCTATCCATTAGCAGCTGTAGTCTTTAGGAGTGAGTCAAGTACATGTATGTGCAGTCACATGTCAGGCAGAAGTACATACAAGACAAACACATGTTCATCACATGGGCAATAGGAAAATCCAGCATAGCCGGTCATCACTCAACATATCCAGTGGGTAACCCCAGCAGATCCAGGACATAACCCAAGCATCTCCCAGCATCCCCAGTAAATCCAGTGCCTATCCCCAGCATACCCAGTAAATCCGGGGCCTATCCCCAGCATACCCAGTAAATCCGGGGCCTATCCCCAGTGGGTAACCCCAGCATACCCAGTCATCACCCAACAAATCCTGTGGGTAACCCCAGCATCTCCCGTCATCATCCAGTGCCTATCCCCAGCGGGTAACCCCAGCATTCCTGGTAAATCCAGTGCTTATCCCCAGCATACCCAGTGAATCCAGTGCCTATCCCCAGTGGGTAACCCCAGCAAACCCAGTCATCACCCAACAAATCCAGTGCCTATCCCCAGCGGGTAACCCCCAGCATCCCCAGTGCCTATCCCCAGCGGGTAACCCCAGCACCGCTCCAGCAGTGCCCGCACTCAGCACTAGGTGAGCGGCCGCTGGTGACACACAGGATGATGACAGGCGCGTCCCCCACAGCAGGCAGTCACGACGCCGGAGCCGCCATACAGGACGGTGTCGGAGGACATGCGGCGCCTGCCATAGCGCTGTCAGAGCAGTGACAGGTCACCACACGTCCCGCTATCTTGCCGCCTCCTCCTCCTCCTCTTATATGATTATAATTACCTGCACCCCTCCCCCTCACACACCGGACACAGCATTGCTCCCTCCCCCTTCTCCCAGCATGCTGAGCGTTCTCACCTCTCCCGGGTGCTCTCCCGGTGATCAGCTTCTCCCGCCGCCTCCCCCCGCCATCTTGTGTTTGGACCAGTGGTGGGCGGGGCAACCGCATCACGTGACGAGACACGTGGCTACACGTTCCTGAACGACGTCATTGTGCTGTGTGTAGCACTGTCTGTCTGGCGCCCGATCCCTATAGAAGAGCTGGGCACAGCGGGGTCTGCCTGACCCACCTCACTGGTGTTAGCCATGGGCTCTGCTTAGTGTCCATATGGAATAGGGGCTATACTACCGGATAGCAGCACGGGGGACGCCTAGGGGCATTTATCACGTAGAGAAAGGAAGGCACTTACTAATGTATTGTTATTATCCATATTGCCTCCTTTGCTGGCTGGATTCATTTTTCCATCACATTATACACTGCTCGTGTCCATGGTTACGACCACACTGCAATCTAGCAGCTGTGGTCGTAACCATGGAAATGAGCAGTGTATAGTGTAATGGAAAAATGAATCAACCCAGGCAAGGAGGCAATATGGACGATCACAATACATTAGGCTTGTTTCATATTTGCGTTAAAACAGATCCGGCAGGCTGTTCTGGCTGAATACCGGATTCTACCCGGTTCTGTCCGGCCCCATTAACTATAATGGGGACCGATGGAGATCCGGCCGCAACCTAGCAGATATGCCAAGAGGCGGCTGGATGAAAACTGCGTGCAGCTGTATTTGTCCAGCTGCCCCTCAGCGTATTTGCAAGTCTGCTGGCCCCCATTATAGTCAATGGGGTCGGACAGAACCTCAGTAGCGTCCGGTATTCACGGATCTTGCGTTGTTCCCGATCTGTTTTATGTGACCAGCCTTACTAAGCATGGGCGAACTGGGAAGTTGAAGTGGCCCCATATTTTCGTTGGGTTTAGATTCACAGCGGTGGGGCAAAACAAGTAGGCAGGGAAAACAGAAGTACGAGGGGCCAACAGTACCGTAGTGCAGCACAAAATACTGCAGAACCAAATACCACTGTACAGCTCGAAATACTGCTGCCCCAGGGTGGCCCCCTGGGCATTGGCCCACAGGAAATTTCCCTGTAAGGTCTATGGGCAGTCTGCCCCTGTTAGTAAGTGCCTTGTATTAACTTTCTCTATATGATAAATGCCATTTGCTGAAGTGAGACAACACCTTTAAGTGTCACACACTGCCCATACATTAGTGGCCTACAACACCCAGATAATACCACACATAGGGGGAGAGTTATCACAACTAGTGGGAAGTAGATCTGGCCTAGTTGCCCATAGCAACCAATCAGAATCCACCATTCATTTTCCAAAGGAGGTCTGAAAAATGAAAGGTGGAATCTGATTGGTTGCTATGGGCAACTAAGGCAGTTCTCCTTTACACCAGTTTTGATTAATCTCCCCCATAGTATTAACCATCATCCAGATAATGCTACCTAGTGCCCATTACATAGTGATACTATACCCAGATAATGCTACCTGGTGCCCATATACATAGTGTTATACAACACCCAAATAATACCACATAGTGCCTATATAGATAGTGCTATACAACACCCAGATAATACCACCTAGTGTCCATATACATAGTTACTAGTGTTCAGTGAGCATGCTTGGCACATCGCAGTGTTCGCCCGAATACTGCGGGTGCTCGAGCACAATTGAACACAATGAAAATCAATAGGAGATCCTAGCATTAAACCAGGCACCCCCTGCTCTAAAGAAGAGAGAGTGTCTGGTTCATAGAAAAAGGTAATAAATTGATAGAAACACCACCAAAATGGTTTGAAAACAGCATGGGAAGGATGTCTGGATGCATCTTGGACTCCCATTACCTATGACATACAATAGACAACCATCCAAAGGCTATATGCCAAAGGCCAGGTATGTGCAAGCCAACAATCTATCCATGAGACAGATACAGTCAGCACACCTTACAATGGCAGCCTTGTGCACTATGAGACATTCAAAACCAACTCTCATCTGACTGAGAGCCAGTAAGCCTCAAAGTTGCTTCATAACTGTTGGATGGCTTGGGTGGACCTGCGCACCTAGATCATTATCATTAGGGTGACAAAAAGTTTTCTGATTGTCCTGACATAATATTTTATAACTTTTCTATACAGTTTAGTCTTCAGAGCAGGGGGTGCCTGGTTTAATGCTCGGGTGCTCTGTCGAGCACCCCGATGTGTTCGTCCCGAGCACTTTGGTGCTCGATCAACACTAATAGTTATATAAAACCCAGATAATGCCACCTATTGCCCATATAGTTATACAACACCCAGATAATACCGCATAGTGCCTATACAAATAGTGCTATACAATACCCAGATAATGCCATGTAGTGCCCATACACATAGTTTTATAAAACCTAGATAATACCACATAGTGCCTATATAAATAGAGCTATATAACACCTAGATAATGCCACATAGTGCCCATACACATAGTTTTATAAAACCTAGATAATACCACATAGTGCCTATATAAATAGAGCTATATAACACCTAGATAATGCCACATAGTGCCCATACACATAGTTTTATAAAACCTAGATAATACCACATAGTGCCTATATAAATAGAGCTATATAACACCTAGATAATGCCACGTAGTGCCCATACACATAGTTTTATAAAACCCAGATAATTTCACCTAGTGCCCATATAGTTATACAACACCCAGATAATACTGCATAGTGCCTATATAAATAGTGCTATACAACACCCAGATAATGCCCCTTAGTGCCCATAAACATAGTTTTATAAAACCTAGATAATACCACATAGTGCCTATATAAATAGTGCTATATAACACCTAGATAATGCCACGTAGTGCCCATACACATAGTTTTATAAAACCCAGATAATGCCACTTAGTGCATATAGTTTTTACATGACTGTCCATACTAGTCCCATGTGGACTTAAAGGGAACCTGTCACCAGGATTTTGTGTATAGAGCTGAGGACATGGTTTGCTAGATCACCGCTAGCACATCCGCAATACCCAGTCCCCATAGCTCTGTGTGCTTTTATTGTGTAAAAAAAACAGATTTGATACATATGCAAATTAACCTGAGATGAGTCCTGTCCATGAGATGAGTCAGGGACAGGACTCATCTCAGGTTAATTTGCATATTTATCAAATCAGGTTTTTGACACAATAAAAGTGCACAGATCTATGGGGACTGGGTATTGCGGACGTGCTATCGGCCATCTAGCAACCCATGTCCTCCGCTCTATGCACAAAATCCCGGTGACAGGTTCCCTTTAATGTTCAGTATCCTGTTAGGGCACAAGGATGTCATGAAGATGTCATTGAAGACTCGAAAGAGCAAATCTGGTGGATTCATCACAACAATTCATTTATGAAAGATGTCTATAAACTACAAACCGACTTGGGCACTCTGAGTGATTGGGCATCCACTTGGCAAATGAGGTTCAATGTGGATAAAAGTAAAGTTATGCATCTGGGTAGTAATAATCTCTGTGCTTCATATGTCCTAGGGCAGTGATGGTGAACCTTTTAGAGACCGAGTGCCCAAACTGCAACCCAAAACCCACATATTTATCGCAAAGTGCCAACCTGGCAATTTAAGCTGACTACTACAGTCGAATACAGTATATCTTCCATGTACTTTATCATTTAGCCATAATAGCCTGCCTGCATTCAATGCGCTGCCTGAGCTGTGTTCATAGTGCGCCCTGCGCTGATGAATGGCAGGAAAAGTATAAGGCATATTGGTACACCATAGACTTTTTTCAGGGTGCTCACAGAGAGGGCTCTGAGTGCCACCTCCTGCATCCGTGCCATAGGTTCACCACCACTGGCCTAGGGGATGTAACACTGGGGGAGTCACTTGTAGAGAAGGATTTGGGTGTCCTTGTAGATCATAGATTACATAACAGCATACAATGTCAATCAGCTGCTTCTAAGGCTAGCAGGATATTGTCATGCATTAAACAAAGCATGGACTCGCGGGGCAGGGATGTAATATTACCACTTTATAAAGCTTTGGTGCGGTCTCATCTGGAAAATATAGCTCACATCTGTGCACCAGTCCATAGAAAGGATGCCCTGGAGCTGGAGAGAGTACAGAGGAGAGCGACTAAACTGATAAGGGGCCTGGAGAGTCTTTATTTATGAGGAAAGACAAAAAGAATTACATTTATTTAGTCCTTAGAAGAGACGCCTAAGGGGACACATGATTAAACCGGTTATCCGGGTTCAGCTAGGCATTTTCAGCCAGGCAACCCCCGTGATATGAGCATCAGAGCATTTCATGCTCCGATGCTCTCCTTTGCCCTGCGCTGAATCGTGCAGGGCAAAGGCATTTTCAGGAGATCCGGTGACATACTGGGCTCTCCTTAGGGCTGCCAGGCGAAAGCTTCTGCCCAGCAGTGAGCCTGGTGACGTCACCGGCACTGATGGGCGGGCTTTAGCGCTGCACTAAAGCCGGCCCATCAGAGCCGGTGATATCACCAATTACACTGTTGGGCAGAAGCCTCCACCTAGCAGTGTGCGGAGGTAAACAAACAAGCCCTTGCCCTGCGTGATCCAGAGCAGGACAAGGCAGAGCATCGGAGATTAAAATGCTCATATTAGGGGGCTGCAGAGGTGAAAATGTGGGTATGTCTGAACCCGGACAACCCCTTTAATTGATGCAAATACAGTATAAAAATGGGCCTTACAAAAAACATGCTGAAAAGCTTCTTTTATGTAAAATCCCCTCGATAGATTAGGGGGGACTGCTTCTGTCTGGAGAAGAAAAAGTTCAGCCTCCAGAGGCATCAAGGCTTCTCTAAATCTGTGGAATAGTCTGCCTCAGGACGCGTTCACAGCAGCAACGATGGACGGTTTAAAAAAAGGCTTAGGTGAATTCCTAAAATGAAATAACATTAATGCTTATGAAAATGTGTAAAAGTCCGGATCTCACTCCCCTTTCCTAACATTCACATTCCCTTGGTTAAACTTGATGGACTTGTGTCTTTCTTCAGCCGCACTATCTATGGTCTCCTATTCATTTCAATGGGTTCCATGTAAGGGCTCATTAAGACAGCCGTATGCTGGCCGCAAAAATACTGAATGCTATCCGTTTTTTTGCAGATCCGCAAAAAAACAGATAGCATTCAGTATTTTTGCGGACCCATAGACCTCAATGGGGCCATGTCCTGATTTTCACGGACAAGTATAGGACATGTTTTATTTGTTTTGCAGAACCATGGAATAGAAAAGGGCCCCATAGAAGTAAATGGGTTAGCATCTAATCCGCATTTTTGCGGATAGCATACGGCCGTCTGAATGAGCCCTTATACTGCATTTCCTCTGCAGCATTGCTCGGGTCCCATGAGGGTCCACCCAACAGTGCTATTTACTTCCAGAGGGGGGTGCATGGTTCTCTTCACTGAAAGGGGCTTGCAAAGAGACAATCCTTGGGGGCTATATAATATAATAAGCTTCTCATCAGTGTATCATTGGATTTCCTTGGTCCCACCAAAAAGAAAATGACTCGGAGTACCCACCGTTCATCCATACAGAACACGTGCACGTCAGCTTTTACTTGCCTTGTAAAACGTATCACTGCACACACAGGACAGTGAGAACAACTACGTTATGTGGGGATCGGCCTGTGAGTAGCGGACCCTATCTGTAAGTAATGGGCTCTCAAGTCAGCACCAAATGGGTGTTTTCTACTGGAGCCAAATGGAGAATCCTCAGGTGATGCCTGCAGCTATATGGGCAGGGGCGTAACTACCATAGCGGCAGACCATGAGACTGCTATGGGGCCCAGTGTTAGTTGGGATTATCTCCTCTTCTACGGGAGGTGAAAACTTGGTCAGGACTCTACCCTCTAAAGAAACAACTTTTAGCAAATGAGGGGTCATTGAAAGGGGGTTTAGGCAAAAACCCTTGTGTCCTGTGGGGGGGGGGGGCAGGTTTGATCCTTGCCATGGGGCCCTTACTTCTCTATGTACGCCACTGCATATGGACCCATATACATGTTCTAAGGTAGCTGCAGAAAATGTGAGCTGTCACATTTCAGATGTAATGATTGTCACATTTAATGAGAGGCTATGACTGGGGAGGAACATTGGGAGAGCTGTCGGTTTGCACTTTCCTCACCTCCATCCAACCCCTACTATATAACTAATGCATGTGAAATGTATAGTGTACGGCAGGGATGGATACGGGCTGTACAAACACATACAGGATCTATGCAGGTGTGGAGAAATGACGTACATATTAATGATGTTTGCACAGTCCCTGGGCTCGCTGGGTTTATGTCTACAAAATGATGACTTGTTACAGTCACAAGACATATTTTATCATCAGATAATTGCAGAAAGTAAATACAGCATCTAATGCTTCTCTAAAGCAAACTGTGTTAGTGTTACTTCTTACAAATTGCATGGACCAAAAGAAATATGTTTCAATAAGCACGCTGCTACAATGAGCACACTGCTAGGGTAAAATGTTGTATCGTAGCCAGCCAGTGGTGGAAAGAAATTGGAGCTTACCGGGGGGGCATTTCTAATATTCAAGGCTGGCATGCCATGACACTCAATACCGGAGAAAAATGCTTCCGTTTTGTCCCCCCCCCCATTCATTGTCAATGGGGACAAAACAGAACTGAACAGAATGGACTGCACCAAAATGCGTTGCGTTCTGTTTGGTTGTGTTCCCATACCGGAGATCAAACTGCAGCAAACTGCGCTTTTCTTTCCGTCATGGGATGCGGAGCAAAACGGATCCGTTATGACCCACAATGCAAGTCAGTAGGGACAGATTCGTTTAAGGCCTCTTTCACACTTGCGTTGTCCGGATCCGGCGTGTACTCCACTTGCCGGAATTACACGCCGGATCCGGAAAAACGCAAGTGTACTGAAAGCATTTAAAGACAGATCCGTCTTCAAAATGCTTTCAGTGTTACTATGGCACCCAGGACGCTATTAAAGTCCTGGTTGCCATAGTAGTAGTGGGGAGCGGGGGAGCGGTATACTTACAGTCCGTGCGGCTCCCAGGGCGCTCCAGAGTGACGTCAGAGCGCCCCATGCGCATGGATGACGTGCCATGCGATCACGTGATCCATGCGCTTGGGGCGCCCTGACGTCACTCTGGAGCGCCCCGGGAGCCGCACGGATGGTAAGCATGCTGCTCCCCACTACACTTTACCATGGCTGCCAGGACAGCAATGCGCCGAAACGACGTTTAGCTTAAGGCCGGATCCGGGTCAATGCCTTTCAATGGGCATTCATTCCGGATCTGGCCTTGCGGCAAGTCTTCAGGATTTTTGGCCGGAGCAAAAAGCGCAGCATGCTGCGGTATTTTCTCCGGCCAAAAAACGTTCCGTTCCGGAACTGAAGACATCCTGATGCATCCTGAACGGATTTCTCTCCATTCAGAATGCATTAGGATAAAACTGATCAGGATTCTTCCGGCATAGAGCCCCGACGACGCGCAAGTGTGAAAGAGCCCTTACTCATACACAATAGTAAACGGATCCGTCCCCCATTGACTTTCAATGGAGTTCATGACGGATCCGTCTTGGCAATGTTAAAGATAATACAACCGGATCCTTTTATAACGGATGCAGACGGTTGTCTTATCATGAAGAAAGCGTTTTTTCTGAAGCCTGCCGGATCCAGCAAAAACGCTAGTGTGAAAGTAGCCAAAGACAGATAAAGCAAGTGCTTACATATAACAGGCAGGAATAGCTGGTAACTAGCAACTAATGTAGCTATTGTACCAGATACGTGGCCTTGAGTGGTTGGTTCTAAGTCATTGTATGTTGAGTCTAGTTTCAACTTAGGCTACTTTCACAATTGCGCTTTCCCTTTCTGCTATTGAGATCCGTCATAGGGGACAAAATAAACTGAACCAAATGGAATGCACCAGAATGCATTCTGTTCCGTTTAGTTGCATCCCCATCGCTGACAGTATAAGTCTGCAAGCAGCGTTTTTCTGTCCGCGATGTGGTGCTGAGCAAGATGGATCCGTCATGACTCACAATGTAAATTAATAAAGACGGATCTGTTTTCTCTGACACAAAAGAAAACCGATCCGTTCCCCCATTGACTTTCAGTGGTGTTCATGACGGATCCGTCTTGGCTATGTTAGTCTCCATTCAGACGTCCGTAGAACGGACCCATTCATTCTCTATGAGGCCGGAAGAGATGCGGACAGCACACAGTGTGCTCTCCGCATCCACATTACCGGAGTGCACCCCCGATCTTCCAGTCCGCAGCTCCGGAAAAAAATAGAACATATCCTATTCTTGTCCGCAATTGCGGACAAGAATAGGCATTTCTATAGGGGTGCCGGCAGGGTGTATTGCAGATCCACAATACACTACGGACGTGTGAATGGACCCATAAAGATAATACAACCGGATCCATTCATAACAGATGCAGGCGGTTGTATTACCAGAACGGAAGCGTTTTTGCTGATTCATGACGGATCCAGCAAAAACGCTGGTGTGAAAGTAGCCTTACGATGGTCCAGAAAAGACTGTTGTATGCTGGAAATATTGTATCCTGAGGGATCAATGTATATGCTCCGTCTATGTATTATAATGGAAAACTTGCACACAACGGCATCGGATGGATCGAAAACCAATGTAATCATAAAGCAGTCGGGATTTCAGGTAGCTGCCATAGGATCTATGACATGATTTTACATCTCTACATGTCGGCTTGCGTATTTGAGCATATATTTTATATACACGAATGAACCCATCCTGCCATTTGTATTTTGTAATATAAAAGTGCCTTAAACTGATTGGGGTTGCGCCAAGTTTATAAGTTACCCCTATCATTCTCTATGGGAGCGCTGTACTCGTCTATCTCCAGGGCTCTTGTAGAGAATGACTGCATAGGGAATAACCTATAAACTTGGCACAATCCTTTGATATATAATAAACACGACATTTACATATACAGTACCTGCATCATCAATCATTCAGTAAATCAGTAAATGACAGGGGCGGACTGGGAATTTAAAGTGGCCCTAGAAAAAATACTAAAAGTGGCCCCGTTTTGTAGTAGGGTCCAAATTGAAGGAAGGCATCGGCCCACCGGGAAATTTCCCTGTAAGGTCTATTGCCAGTACGCCAGTAGCTATGGTTAGCTTAAGGGGAGTCTGTCAGCAGTTTGACCCCTCAAAACTACTGACAGCTATAGACAGGTTAGGCTAGTTTGTTTCACACCTCTGTCTGGCTAAGAATGCCGGGAATTGGCCAGACACAAAACGCAGCGTGCAGCATTTTTGCTGGGTAGCAGTCAGATTTCTGCTGGACCCCATAATAGTCAATGGAGACAGGCGGTGGTATCCGGCAATGCTGGATCCGGAGAACTCTGGCAGGCTGTTCTATGCCGAAAAAGCAACTGCAAGTGTTAAGAAGTAAAAACAAATAGGTGGATGGTCATATTAGATGCCTGACCAAAGTTTCCTGGACTTTTTGCAGTAAGTTTGCACCAACCCTTTCCCCTCTGCTCTTGAGTGATGGAGTTGGTTAGCATTCAGTGCAGAGAGTCCCGGACACTTCAGTAAGGCTACACACAGTAAGGCAAATTCATTCATTATTTTTCTCCTCAGGCAACTAGTATGGCCATCCACCTAGTTTTGTTTAAGTGCTTTACACCTCTTCTATCTAGAGCTGTCCCTTTATGTTGTCCACATGTTGGGGCAGAACTTAGACCGGCTGCCTGGACCTTCACCATATTTATCACAGGGAGTCAGGCTGGATGATAAATGTGGTGCATGGCTAGGCAATTTTATCTAACTCAGCTTACTTTGAGACAAACATGTATGACATTTTGTCACAAAAATTAACATTTTAAGCCATGACCCTTTTCACAGAAAGCCACATCCTTTTTCAAAGCCAAACCCCTTGTCGAGCTGAAGAACAACATGTGCCAAATTGTACAAATAATTTACCAGTTTATGTCAATTTGTGCCGCATAATGGCACAGTTTACAACCACATCTAGGTGCACTGACATTAGGTCATGTGGGCCATTATGTGACACAGCTACTGGGGAAGGTACTTACTAATTTTATTTGCTCAGAGGTCTCCACCAACTTACAGTCCAAGACTGGTCACTTGTGATCCTCCTCCACATGAAGCATGTCCCATAAAGTTATATATCCCTCTATGTTGTATAGACAAGACATAAGCTGGTCACGGCTTTTCATCTTAGCCGTATCTAGTATCTACAGATTAGTTTTGGCTTCTTAAAAGAAACCCAAAGTGGCCAAAATCATTATTAAATGCACACATAACTTGTATTGTTAATCTGTATGAACCATTAAAGGTCATCTTTAAATTTTAACTAAATATCCCTCAGGTAAAAAAGAGGCAAAAGTCTATAAGAAATGGAACAAAAGTTTGACCCTTAATGTTAATTTGTAAGAATGTAATACATAAATGAAAAGTTTCTAAAGACAGAAACAGATTGTAAAGGTTGAGGAGCACTGATGTTGCTTTACCTGTTCATTAGAAGAATTGTCCCTTAAGGGTCCTCAGTGTGCACAGTGATCAGTCCAGCTCCCTTGGTGACACAGCTTTGAATGAAATGTCTGTCACAGTTCTCTGACAGCCCAGCTATGTGATGGGGAAACCCTGTGGTTTGCTGTACACGCACCAGGTCTTTGTAACATGCTGAGATTATAGTTGGGAGGTGGAGGAAGTCTTCAAGTGCACACAGACATGCCACTCTCTGCTCATGTTCTTGGCAAGTTGTCCAGGTCCACGCTGGGCTGGTTCCTGTCCACGTCTCAGGAATGTTCTTCTTGGAAAACAAAAGAGAACAGCTGCTAAAACTCTTAGCCGGGTGCTGGGAGGAAAGAAGCAAAGGTTTAAAACAGCTGAAGAATTTAACAATAACGGATCACTATTACCACAGAGAAAAAGAACATGGCCAAGGAGTCAACCAGAAGAGCCAAATTCCTATACATATCTTCACAGTTTGGTTATAAGAAGGACATTAAGATATCATCTTACTAGTTGTAGTTCATCACATTGTGCCCCTAATGCCAATGAACTTCTTTATTTCCCTAAGAACATACTGGTGTGGAAAAAAAAAAACTATTTTCAGTTGTAGGTGAGGACCATTCATGACATGATCAAACCCTTATCCATTCTTGACTTTGGAACATGTTTAAATAAGTTTACTCCAAGTTCTTGTAAATGCCAGTTTTAATTTGCCACTTATAATGGGGCGCATTGGATATCTTGGGTTCTGTTCACATGAATTTGGTTTCTACAGGATTCCTGTCTGACATGATGGATCCGTCTTGATCAAGCTGACAGATCTGTCATGATCTGTAAAGGTGCATTTACAGAGCCCGAGAATCGGCCATGTAAATGTGCCGCAGATCACCCTCTGAATAAGCAAAACGCTCATTCATCGGGTGATCGTTTCGTTCATGCAGGCACCACCGATCATGGCTCCTGGGCAGCAGATTGTGTGGTCTAAACAGCGATCTGCTGCTCAGAAACCATGATTCTGTATGAGGATGAGGGATCACTATATTCCCGACAATCAGCCGCTCACACGGCCGGTGTAAATCCAGCTTTAGCTTGGATTAGGAACTGTGTTTTATTATCACCTCTATCTGTAAAGGTCCTTTACACGGACCAAGAATGGCATAGATCATTGCTAACGAGTGTTCATAGTAACACTCGTTAAGGCCCTTATCCAGATAGAGCAGATAATTGTTGGAAGGAAAGCATTCCCTGCCGTCAATCACCTTCTCGCTAGAGGAGGAGACCGCTGCTATTACATGCATCGATCTCCTCCTCAGTATAGGGACGCTTGATCGCTACTGCATTGCTCATTCCTATAATGTCTCCTTGTTTGCTGGCAGCAGAGCACCTACTACACGTGTGATCTGCCCCCGGCAAACCAGGATTAAAAGAACATGTTAAAAGATCCCGATTACCCAAAGAACGGGCGTTTGCTGGTTCATCGGGTGATCGGCAGCAGTATTACACTGCCGGATGATCGCTAACGAGCGCTCATACGAACGCTCATTAGCAATCATCTTAACAATAATCAGCCTCTTTAATAGCGCCTTTAACGATGATCTGCCGGTGTAAATGCCCTGCCGATTGCTCAATGAACTAGCAAAATGCTCGTTCATCGGGTAATTGAATCAGTTGTGCGAACACAAAAATCCCTGTTTCCCGATCTACTAAGTCGTTATAGGGAAGAGCGTTGGCGATTGCTCCTCCCCATCTCTAGAGGAGATCGCTGCATGTAAATGCACCAGTCTCCTCCACCAGCGAGCAGCAGATTGTCGGGAAGGAACGCATTCTGCTGCAATGTTGTCCCATGTAAAGGGGCCCTTACAATGGGTTTGCTTTTTATTGATGGAGTAGCTGTCAAAAGCAACAGAAATGTGGCGATAAAAGAATGAATGCAAGTGTGAACACAGCCTAAAGCTGCCATATACGAGACACATTTCAATGTGGCAGTAATGCAAAGGTGGGCACAAATGCCATGCAGGTAAAGGGGAGAAGGCAGAAATGTTGTTTTGGATGCGGGGGGATGGGTGCCTTCTTCCCATAGTGATGTCGGATGGTATGTATTCTGCCACCGTTAATGAGCTCTCCAGATGACAAGTGCTGCCTGGTGGGATTTAGTAAAACTGCTTACCTATATATGAGAGTAGATTGGTCTGAACAATCCTGCTTTCTAATGAGCTTCACTGCACAACTATATATAGAATGATTACTTATTTATGACCCACCATCATGATCGGGAAGGCTGTACTACCGTAATGAGAGGAAACCTACTGACATATGACTGCAATACAGATGTACAGCTCATCCTAATGTCATCTGCGCTTTATACTAAGAACCCCACAGCAATAAGCAGCATGCACGGTGTAGTCACAACGTCAGGTCTGCTGCATTTGTGAATGGCTGATTACAGCAAGTTCCTGTAAATGACATATGAACAAACACTGCATTATATTTAAAGATGAGCGAATTTCCGCTTATGAAATTTGTTTACACTTCGTTTGTTGGTGAAAGGTGAATTGCGTTATGGATTCCGTTACCACGGACCATAACGCAATTCACCTTTTACCAACAAACGAAGTGTGAACGAATTTCAAAATAGGAAATTCGCTCATCTCTAATTATATTTATATAATAATCTCTAATTATATTTCACCAGCATGATTCAATATTTTACTGTTAATTTGTATAGATTATTGACCAAAATCCACAACGGAAAATTAATTCTGTCATATTATTAGTTAAAGGGGTTTTACAGCCTTTTTTAAGTGATGGCCTATCCTTAGGCTCTGTGGGGTTGCTCAGTTAAAGGGGTTATCCCATGACTAATGTAAAAATCATAAATCATATAGTACATGACAACCTCTTTCTAATAAAGCTAGAACCAGTCCTGTACCTCACATGGATCCAGAGATCTCCCCATTCATTGCTCTGCTAGATTTATATCAAGCTGACAGCTCAGGGGGAGTGTCTTTTCTGCTGCAGCTCAGGGGGCGTGTCTGTGCTCTCCCTATCACAGCTCAGGGGGCGTGTCTGTGCTCTCCCTATCACAGCTCAGGAGGCAACTGAAGGATGAAACTGAGCATGTGCGGCCATCTCAGTGAGCAGGACACAGAAATAAGAAAAAATAAAAGCAGCAGGTGGCGCTATAAAGATACATTTTATTGAATAACTCAGTAGCTAGGCTAAATTCTTAATGACATGCAATTAGAAAAGTGTTCAGATCCAGGTGCTGCTTTGAAAACTGTAGAATATTTTTCATGGGATTTAAACAACTCAGACTGAGGTAAATTAAAGGGGTTGTCATATTACAATGACTTACCCCCTATCGATAGAATAGGGGATGTGTCCGACCACTGATCCCTCGCTGATCACGACAAAAGGGGGCCGCGTTCCCTGTTTGAATTTAGTCTCCGCTACTCCATTCAAATCTGTAGGACTGGCAGAGATAGCTGAGTACAAGCTTTCTTCGGCAGCCCCACAGAGCGAAAGGGAACAGACGCGCACATGCGTGTTCACCTCTGTCTTCAAACAGGAAACACGGGACCCTCTTCTTGTGGACAATCCTACTTGCGGATTGACAGCTAGGTCTCTATGCTCAGTCGTGCAGAGTTAGCTGTCAGTCACTGATCAGACCACCCGCATGACTCCCAAAATAGGATGAGCAGAGGTGTAAATGAATAAATGACAAGTTATAGAAAACTTTTCCTATAAAGCTTTATATCAATCTGCTCAGCTCTTCCTGCTCCTTAATAGGAAACTGTCACCAGGTACATCATTACAAATGCAACTTACTGTACATGTGAAATGTGCGCTCCTCAGTCCTTTTTAATGGTCTTTGTCCTATTTTAATATGTGGCCCTGAGGTGCGGTGCCATTGCACTTCATTGCCCCCGAGGCTCCACTCCTCTCTGTTCCCTGCTGCGCCCTCACCACTTTAAAGCGAACCTGTCATCAACTTTATGCTGAACTCACTGAGGGCAGTATAAATTAGTGACATAAATGCTGATTTCAGCGGTGTGTCTGTCACTCATGAGCTAATAATAAGTGGTTGCTGAGAACCAGCATCATAATCACTGCAGCCCAGGCCTTGGGAAGAGTCAGATCTACCTGAGAAGAGTCCTGGTTATTATAATCTCCTGCTCTCCCGCCCGTCTGCTGATGATTGGCAGTTCTCTCCTAGAGAGAAAGGGAGAAAACTAGGTAGAAGCCGGTCAGTCATCAGCAGGTGGGCAGGAGAGCAGGAAGTCATGAATAACCAGGACTCTTCTCAGGTGTCCGGGACTCTTTTACAGGTCCAGTCTGCAATGATTGTGATGTTGGTTCTCTGCAATAATTTACTTTTAACTTATAATTGACAGACCGCTGAAATCAGCTCACCTGTCTCTACTTTATGCTGCTGTTAGTATGGGCAGCGTAAAGTTAATGACAGGTTCCCTATAACTGACAGGGCCAGGCATTGAAGACATACTCACGCCTGACCCTGAACACTCGCTACAGCACAAGCACCGTACAGGGATGGAGACCGCCAGGCACTCCATACCAGGCAAGATGATGTAGCTAAGGCCAGGCCCTGTCAGTCAAACTTTAGATGGAGTGGTTGGGAGGCTGAAGGAGGGAGTCTTTTGTGCATCAAGGGCTACAGGAACGTTCTTGGTAAATGCCCTTTTTGAAGAAAAAAAAATCTAAATTCGGCACAGTGAGGCACAGCATGGAATTTTAAAACATATACAAGGTTGTATTCAGGTTTGCAAAGCTTATTGGAACACGGCCTTGGTTTATTACAGCTACTGCTAAAGTCCCTTTAAATATTATAAGTAGACACAAGCAGACCTTGAGAAGGTTACTTTATGATGGGAGGGACATTGTCCATATAGCACTGTATCATGGTGACCCTAAAATAAACAGTACTACAGTGCCAATCATCAGCGGCTCACATTCACTGCACCGCAGCATGTCTGCTGTGATGGTGATAAGGTGGGGACACAGAGGCCTGGCGCGCAATGCAGCACTTGACTTAAATCGGAAGTAAGTCACTTCCTGCCCACTTCCCAAAACATCACAAGTTTTAACTCCATAGATACGAAGAACAAGAGCTGTGACAAAACTAAGCACGGTGGTTACCAGTAAAACGTCGGCCAGTGCCACCATAGCTTAGCAACAAGTCATCTTGTATCTTCCCCTAGATACCACTACAGTGCAGGAAGGATATGATTTATCCTACTTGTCATCATTCTTTATAACTTTTTATGCCATAATCTGAAGACATTTCAGAATCTATGAGATCAAAAGGTCTAAATATCTGTGGGGTTTTAAAGGAACCTGCGAGGGTGCATTGGGTAGTCACTTCTGTGATGGTAGTTACCACTTTTACGGTGCAGATTTGTGTGTAGAAAATGTGCACCCAAACCGCACAAAGAAACACACATAAATCCATGCTATTTATCGCACTTTTTGGTGCGTATTTGATGCATATTATCTGCAGCTACTCACCCTTCCATTGAAAAGGGTGAAATCCGCCCGTGAATTGACATGCAGCAGATTACAAAATCCGCACAGCAGGTCAGGTGCCACACAGTGCAGATTTGTGTGCAGGAAATCTGCCCCCAAAAACACACATAAATCCACAATATTTATTGCGTTTGTGGTGTGTTTTTTGTACAGTTTTTGCTGTGGATTTGATGACGATTTTTTGCAGATCTCACCCTTCCATTGAAAAGGGTGAAATCAACAGAAAAAAAAAACTATTGACATGCTGCAGATTTTCAAAATCCACACAGCAGGTCAATTTCAGCACCTAAGAAAAAAATAACTAAGTGTACATAAGATTTGTGTAATGTCATACACCTTGCTGGTTCTGTATTATGCTGCAGGTTTTTCCGCACAAAATCTGTGCAGAAAAACCACACGTAATCCCAATTGTGTGCAGACATCCTAAGGGTCCTGATATGCTAAACCCTGCAGCGTGTGACTCTGATAAGTCTGATGCTATCCTCCCCCGAGTGGCAAGTTTCTTTGCCCACAACAGGAAAGAAACCTGTCACTCATTGTCCGGAGGCGGGGGACAGGGAGCCTCATTGGACTCATTTCCCTCACAGTGCTGGCAAGCATTGCAGGCTTTGGTATGTCCGTACTCTGAGGGCAGTATAGTGCAGTTGACAGGTTCCCTTTAAAGGCTATGTACACCTTTTGGGGCAATTTTTTTTTTTTAGTGCATTGTACTCGTTATGAGATAAAGCATTTTTTTTTTTCAATTGGTCTGTATTAAAAATATGGAGCCCTTGTCTCTGTATATAGCTGGGATGCTCTACTAGCTGAATCTGAATTTTCTCTCTGCTCTGTCAGATAGGGAGCTGATGGGCTTCTTATCTCTGCTCTCTGATCTTACTAACACTTATTATAGCTCAGTTCTTATCTTACTGAGAAGAATGTGGCCTAAATAAGTGTTTATCTACCTCTTAGTAGTTTAGAGATAAGAGTTATTAGATGACCAGCACAAAGTGAAAGTAGGATTCACACAGCTAGAAAAACAGTTAACCGTTTGTGACAGAACAGCTTAATATTTTTAATAAAGACCAATTGAAAAATTAATTTTTTAACCCCAAATGAGTAAAATGCAATCATAAAAAAGTGTCCCTAAAGATGTAAATGGCCTTTAAGTTTTTGAGAGTCCATAGAGTTGATGAGGCTTCTTTCTCCATCTGGGGCAGATTTACTATTACTCTCTAAAGGAGATCAGTTACAACAGCTTGTTGCCTGTTTATAGGAGTTAAAAAGTAAACAACAAATGTGGAAAAAATAGAATTTTTTCACAAAAGCTTTGACATTTTATGTTTTACATAAGTGAGCAAAACTTAGCAGAAAGGGCAGGGCCACCGCAGCCCATCACATTTAGTATTATTTACACTAGAAATTGCCATAAATTACAACTGAAAGCAACACCAGCTCCTAGAAGGCGCAGGTTTCCATTTCTGGTGCGTGAACTTCACAGATACGACAAATTTTTTGAAAAACTGCTTCTTGGTCGCATCTTATGCCTGCAGGCAATTTATTAAACCTGGCCATACACGTTTGGGCACAGTTACTAAGACCGATTTTTTATGCCAGTCTTAGTTTTCCCCTCTGCACTGCTGTAAGATCCGTCTAATCTATGACGAGGCATGTGCGTCGTCATAAGTTAGGCGCGTCCGTGCGCCTGGAGTTTTTAGCTAACTAAATTTGCCAGGGCTGGAGACCCGCCCCTATCATGCCCAAATAGCATGCAAGGTGCCAAAATATTGTCGCACGGCTGGACAGAAAAGGGGACTTGCAACACTTTTTATGTCCCTTAGTAAATGTGACCCATTATACTTTTGTCGGCCGAATCCACCACATGCTAATGTGTGTGGGTAGCTTCCAACTCCCCTCCAACAGATGATGTCTGGGGATACAAGGATCGGCTGAAATTAATATATATACCCTATCCTTTTGTTCTCCTGGGAGATAAGCCAGAACAGTCCGGCAGCTGTTTTCTCTGCCCTCCCCATGGCATACACGGACACATTCGGCTGAGCAGAACATGTATGTGTATGGTGGAGCCGGGAGAGATAGTTCCCGGCTTCACAGCTTCAACAGCTATTGATTGTGTATGGCCGGCTTCAGACTAGTTTTGAAACACCAGTCTTTAGTAAATGACCCCCATACTGGATGATAAATCTGGTGCATAAGATGTCTAATCTAACTTTATACCGCCTATTGGTTTGCCAGTGCCTTCTCAAACAGCAGCAGAGGTCCCAGGTGTTGGACCCCCACCTAACCCGAGGATAGGTCATCAGTTAAAAAAACCCATCTCAGAACCCCTTTTAATTTATGATGTGGCGCAGACTGTGCGCCTTACTGAACTCTTCGCCAGCTACTTGCTACATTTCAGCCATTATTTACTCCCATTTCTGGGGTAAATGATAAATGTGCCAAGGTCGATTGACCCACCCAGATCACGCCCCCTTTTCAGAAACTGGAGAGGGCAGTATAAAAAACTTTTTTTTTAAAGTATTAATTGTTAGATCTTTTCCATCAGGTTTCAGTTACTTTTTGACATTAGAACAGCGTAGCACGCTGCTGTATTCTATTTAGTGGGAAAAGATTGAAATTGAGCATCACAGATCAATCCGATAGATTAGAATGGATTATGGCAGATTATTTTTGTTTCATTTATTTTTTATTACTTATTTCAGAACAAGGAATAATAATCATACATAAACAGAGAAAAGAGTAGCCGTGAAATATGTATTACATTTTTTTAAACCCAAAATAAAAAAATATAATAAAGAATGAATAACAACATAACCCACCACAAAATCAAATTCCTCTTTTGTGCATGTTGGGGGTGGCAGCACCTTCCCTACAAAATAAATGCGCTGACTATGTTCTGGTTATTAATTTAAAAGTTATTAAAGGGGTTGTGTGTCAAAAAATATTGTACATTTTTCAAACCAGCACCTGGATCTGAATAATTAAAACTTTGTATAGCTACTGAGCTATTCAATAAAATGTATCTGTATGGCGCCACCTGCTGTTTCTTCTTTTCCTTTTCTCCGTCCCCCTCACTGGTAATAGCAACAAGTGCTCAGTTAAAATTTTCCGCCACCACCAGCCAGTTCTTCTGTTATAAGCTGTGGCAGTTAAAAGAAAAGAGTTACAGCAGAAAGGACACGCCCCCTGGGAAAGGACACGCCCTCTGAACCTGCAGTAGCCTGAAATAAATCTAGCAGAACAATTGGAGAAATGAATGGGGAGATCTCTGGATACGTGTGAGGTACAGGACTGGTTCTAGCTTTGTTAGAGAGAGAATGTCATGTACTAAATAATGTCCGATTTTCATTTTGTACCTCAATCATGGCATAACCCCTTTAAGTTATTAAGGCTAGTTTCACATCTGCGGCAGCTATTTCGGCAGGCTGTTCCAGCCAGAATGCCCGCCGGTCTCATTTTTTAATGGGGTCCGGCGGAGATCAGGCCACAATCTGGCAAAAATGCAAAAAATCGGCCGGACAGAAACCGTTGAATGCTGCATTGTGTAACCAGCCGATCCCTGGCATTCTCTGCCAGAACTGGCGCCTGGATATTCTCACCGCAGATGTGAAAGTAGCGTAAGGGGATCCTATTCTTTTTAATATTCTTGTAGGTGACATAGTAGAAGGCTTGGTAGGGAAGGTTCGCTTGATGACACAAAAGAGTGTAATAGGGTTGATATTCCTGGAGACATTAGTAACATGGAGAAAGATTTAGCTTTTCTGGACAGATGGCCCAAACTGCAGTTCAATGTGTCCAAATGTAAAATAATGCACTTGGGGAGAAAGAACCGTCTATCTGATTATTATAGTGGCAGTTCTGTGTTAGCCAGGACTTTAGAAGAGAGGGAATTTAGGGGTCCTGATAGCTTAAAGCTGAGTCCCCAATGTCTGGAGGAGGCTGGGAAAGCAAGTTGGATGCCTGGCTGTATAGCTAGAGGTATAACCAGTAGGAAGAAAGAGATTGTATAGAGTGTTAGTGAGACCTCATCTGGAATACTGTGTCCAGTCCTGGTGATGCCACCTACAAGAAGACATAGATAACATGGAACGGGTGCAAAAGCAGCTACAAAAACGAAGCATAAAACATCAGGTGAGACTTTTAGAACTTAATATGTATAGTCTTGAGGAAAGAAGAGAAAGGGGAGACCGAAACCTTTAAGTATGTTAAAGTCATAGAGGTTCAGGAGGGAAATGTTTTAATAAAAATAAAAAACTCAACACAAGAACAAGACAAGGGGGCACAATCCAAATTTAGTTGGGGGAGGGGGAAGCAGAGGTTTGGAAGGGGAAGTAGTAGAGGTTTTGAACACACTCCTATCAGACATGGTTGGGAAATCTACAGTACGGTAAGTGAAGTTACACAGGCCTGGGAAACACGAGTATCCTGAGATAAGTAATAATATAAGGGCCGACTAGATGGACCCAGTTTCTAAGTTGTGCAAAACTGTATTTTTTTCCATTATCGGGGAATTCATTGAGGGAAAGGGTAAATACTGATTATATGTCTGTATTTCACTTGTGGTGCCTGTATCCTTAAAAAAATATCCATCGTAAGGGCTCATGCACACGGCCGTATGTATTTTGCGGTCCGCAAAAAAACGGATGCGCAAAAAATATAGATGACATCTGTGTGCATTTCTTATTTTGCGGAACGGAACAGCTGGCCCCTAATAGACCAGTACTATCCTTGTCCGTAATGCAGACAACAATAGGATAGGTTCTATTTTTTTTCGGAACGTAAATACAGACATATCGAAATGGAATGCACACGGAGTAACTTTGTTTTTTTGGCGGACCCATTGAAATGAACGGGTCCGCAAAAAAAACGGAATGGACACGGAAAGAAAATACGTTTGTGTGCATGAGCCCTAATGCTGATGCAGATGGCGGTTGTTCACATGTTAGAGCCTATGGGAGGGGGACTCCTAGTGGCTAAAACCTGCATAACCTGCATAACACAGGAAAAAACGTAAGGTTTTGCACACAAGATCAGTTGGTTTTGTCTGCGATTGCCTTCAGTGTTTCAGCTTTTTTTCTGCGTTTGAAAAAAAATGCATGTGAAAAAAAATAAAATATGAATAACAACAATCAGTGACAAACAACCATCAGTGGAAAACGCATTGCATCCAGATGCAATCTATTTTTCACTGAAGCCCCATTCACTTCTATAGAACCAGAGCTGCGTGAAAAACGTACAATATAGAACATGCTGCATTTTTTCCTGAACGCAAAATTGACGCTTGAAAAAAGTACACAGACCCATTGAAATGAATGGATCAGCATTCAGTCCAGATCCTATGTGTATGCTTCACGCATCACACCCTGACGGAAAACTCGCTCATGTGAAAGAGGCCTAAGTGATGCCACAAGGGAACTGTTATAAGACTAGGGCTACATGGCGTCGCGGCCAGGATCGCTGGGTAGCGGTGATCCCATAGAAATGAATGGGATCGCCGTGGCAGTTGCAAGGAATCCAGCCGTGTTGGATTTCTTGCGACTGCCGCAGCAATCCCATTCATTTCTATGGGATCACTGCCACTCAGCAATCCTGGCCGCAACAGGTGTCACAGGACTACAGGACTAGTGTCGCCGGGTAGCCCTGGACTAAGGTGTTGTCTCCTACCAAATTGTACATGATGCATGGCTGACAAGGGACTCCCTGTTTGCGGCCCTGTAACTGGGGTCCATGGCAATCGAGTCTCCTGGAGAGTAACCCATTTGCCTTGGTGAAGTGGTCTGGAGAGGAGTCACTGTGTGGTACAAGTGTAGGAGACCAAGCTAGCATGCCTGGCAGAAGTTCTTAGCACCGAGCCAAAGCAGTCACACCCATATGAAACCAGTATGTACGTGGCAGCACAATTCTGTGTGTGAAAAACTAGTCCTGCCTGCCTGAGTGCCAGATTGGAACTATAACTGAGGTAAGTATCTCTGCAGTACCACACTTCACCTGCTGAGGGCCCCCTATACACATGGAGGCAGATTTATCAAAACTGGTGTAAAGTAAAACTGGCTTAGTTGCCCGTAGCAACCAATCAGATTCCACTTTTAGAAAAAACTGAATCCAGGATGTCAGAGAGAACTGGGCCTTAGTGGTTGTGCAGCTTTTATCATCTGCAGACAGCTGTTTCGGGGAGAGATAGTATCCCCTCAAATCCTGACTTACGCCTCGGACCCAGTTAAGCCAGTTCTCTCTGCTCTGCACTAAAGAGGGGCAATCACCCCAAAACAGCTGTCTGCAGAGGAGGCGCTGGCTTATTTAATATCCGACTCATGTCTCAATGCCTATTTAAAGGGTCAAACATTGACATATAGGATAGCTGCATTACATCTGGTGTGTCACGCCTTGCCCTGTGAATCTGTCAGACTGGCTGCACATGTCTGACTTCTTTGTTTGTTTTGGTTTGGGTTTGAGCTGGATCCACCTTCCCTCAGGTGTACTGGGTTTGATTGTTAGTGAGGCTATTTATCACTCCTTCCCCCAGTGGCCTGTGCGAGTTATAGTTCTTTCCTGGGAGCTCTTGATGTGTGGTGGATCGTCTGCTCCAGCTCTGCTCAAGATAAGTCCTCTCCTTCATTTCCCTTTGTGTGTTTTATCTAGGCCTCTAGGGAGAGGCTTGCTTCCTCCTGGTTTGAAGAAGCAGGTTGCCTCTTCCCTTTTCCCTGCTGCTTAGGGTTTGCCCAGGGTGTTCAGGTTTAGGCACGAGGGCATGTGCATATCCACCCTAAGGGTATGCACATGTGCACAGCAGTGTAGGGAAAGCTTTTAGGGATTGCTAGGAGGTGACCCTTTTCTCCCTAGCTTATGGACCTAGTCGTTTGTTCTGTTTGTTTTCCCGCGTTTGGTTATTTCCCCGCTTACCTACCTATCGTGACATTGTAGCATCAGAGGCAGAGCCTGTGAGCAGCTCATTTGCATCACTTTCTTCCTAGAATTCCAGAGGAGCTTATATGTATCCTCAGGCCGACTAAGGCGCTCTCTCTCCAAGGAGAGATAGTACCCCCAAAAATTTTAACTGCGTGGCATGAAGCCATTGCCGCTCGGCCTAAACATCCATTCTTTTTATTGCAGTTGAGCAAGAATCTGGTAAAATTGCGTTGATAAGTCTGCCATTCTGTAATTAAAGGGGCCTATCTTCAATAGCCCCTTCAAACAGCTGATCAATGATTACTGAGAGTCAAAACCCACTGATCTGATATTGATGGCCTATCCGGAAGATAGACCATCAACATAAATGTACCAGAAAACAATTTTAACATGTTAAATACCATCAACCACCAATATAAATTTATGGTAGGTGGTCTTCTGCCATGTTGCTGTAAAATAATGGCATTGATATGGAAGTCAAGCATTGTAGAAGAGTCTCATACACAGTTCCCCAGTGGTCCGTGGTCAAGAGAATGCCATATGTGCAGCTCAGCAGGGATGCCTGGACCCTGGGCATCTCCATCTTCCCTGCTCTTTTGCATTCCTGCAGGCTGCATATGCGACATTTAGCAGGGAGAGGTATGTCACTTCACTTTGCAGTTTACCATTCCAACCTGAAGCCGATAAAGAAGAGTATAAACCAAAAATTCAGATACTGTTTACCCCCGAGATGTCCCCAAGCTTTTGTAGGTCACAAACCCCTTTCCAATATATAATGGTATTGAGCCACATTGAATTTCATAAAGGAAAAACTATTCTGTTATGACTGATTTATAAAGACTCCAAAACCAGTGGGTCATTTACTAACAGATATACACCACTTTTTGGCGTATATCTGTCCCTGACTGCGGCCTAAAGGCTATTTTTGCCACAATCTGTGACCCACCCTAGTCTTTACTGCTAGTAATATGGTTTTTTGGTTGTTAGCCTGGGACCATGTTCTAGTGAGGCTATGACCTCCATCATGCCACTAGTGCACAATAGGATCTGAAGCTTCTAATAGCTGGGGCCCAAGAGCCCAGGAGTGCTATAAACTTGGTCTGTGTATAATATATATATATATATATATATATATATATATTTACAAATAGTGGCAGTGGAGCTGCCAGAGGGCCATATGAAGGCCATTGAAATGGTGTATCTCACCCAGAGGAGCCTGGGTGAGAACAGGAATGGCTGGGAGAATAGGTTTTTCCCACTGTCTGCAGCAGCCAGGCTGGTAATGAAGGTAATTAGCAGCCAACTGAGGAGCTCAGGTAAATGTGGGCTGGGCTCCTCAATCAGGGCTCCCTGTCTGGGGAAGGAGCAGGCTGTGCCAAGGCCTGTGGGAGCCAGGACCCTCTAACCCTGTGTGGGGTAAGCACTGAGTGGTGTTTTGGGGAGCTGGGTGGTAGACCCAGATCCCGATAGAGAGGGAGAACTTATGTTTAGTCAGTGGCCAGACGACTGAGGATTTTTTTTATGCTTTATGTTTTTGGTCTGCTGTAAAAGTGATGATAAAGCTGGACGTGGCCAGTTTACACCCAAATCTGCAGTGTTGGAGTTGCTTCTTGAGGTGTGCCAACCGTCTAAGTAGAGAAGATGGCGATCCTGGAGAGCTGAATGACCCCCGAGTTGTCACAATATACATATATATATATATATATATATATATATATATAGCGTCACTAGTCATGCGACAGCTGTGTAGTGGTGATCCGAATAGAAATGAATGGGATCGCAAAAAAAAAAATCCAGCAGTGTTGACATTTTTGCAACTCATATTCAAACCTTTTGGTGCTAATGTGTCCATATTAAAAATCCATTTAGTTTCCATTCTCGACATACATTTAATATAGTCCCCCGTCCCCCCCCCCCCCCCCCGTTCATCCTGTTTAACTATCTCTATTCCATAAAATGTTGTTCCTGCAAATTTTCCTTCATGTCTATCTATAAAATGCCTAGATAAGTGGATGTCCTTCAAACTTTCTCTGAACATTATATACACTCACCTAAAGAATTATTAGGAACACCTGTTCTATTTCTCATTAATGCGATTATCTAGTACAACCAATCACATGGCAGTTGCTTCAGTGCATGTAGGGCTGTGGTCCTGGTCAAGACAATCTCCTGAACTCCAAACTGAATATCAGAATGGGAAAGAAAGGTTGGCTACAACAGCAGAAGACCCCACCGGGTACCACTCATCTCCACTACAAATAGGAAAAAGAGGCTACAATTTGCACAAGCTCACCAAAATTGGACTGTTAGAGTCCGAATTTGGCGTAAACAGAATGAGAACATGTATCCATCATGCCTTGTTACCACTGTGCAGGCTGGTGGTGGTGGTGTAATGGTGTGGGGGATGTTTTCTGGGCACACTTTAGGCCCCTTAGTGTCAATTGGCCATCGTTAAAATGCTACGGGCTACCTGAGCATTGTTTCTGACCATGTCCATCCTTTCATGACCACCATGTACCCATCCTCTGATGGCTACTTCCAGCAGGATAATGCACCATGTCAAAAAGCTCGAATCATTTCAAATTGGTTTCTTGAACATGACAATGAGTTCACTGTACTAAAATGGCCCCCACAGTCACCAGATCTCAACCCAATAGAGCATCTTTGGGATGTGGTGGAACGGGAGCTTCGTGCCCTGGATGTGCATCCCTCAAATCTCCATCAACTGCAAGATGCTATCCTATCAATATGGGCCAACATTTCTAAAGAATGCTATCAGCACCTTGTTGAATCATTGCCACGTAGAATTAAGGCAGTTCTGAAGGCAAAAGGGGGTCCAACACAGTATTAGTATGGTGTTCCTAATAATTCTTTAGGGGAGTGTATATGTTTGTCAATTCCTTTTTTCAATTGTCTCTTCGTACTTCAAATATAGGTTTTGTTACAGGGGCAAACGATTGCACATATTACCCCCGGCTATTGCATGTTATGTGATCTCTGATGTCACATGTATCTGAAATAGTTTTTTATTTACTTGAGATGTTTTACACCCCAGGCATTTTTTGCACGGAAAGAAGCCTTGTGGTAGGTTTCTATTTTTCACCTTTTTATTCAATATTGTTGCACATTTTCGTGCAGGATACAAACTAAAAATTGGCGTGGTATTAAAAAGCAGGAAGTGCTCAATCCCATATGCAGTGGTGCATCTATACCGGGGGGAAGGCAGATCCTGCACTTGTGGTCCGCTGCTAATGGCAATCCCCAGCAAAAATGCATAAAATGGAGGATGTCTGCAGCGGACCACAAGTACCACAATGGACATCCTACACAGGATAGCAAATGTGTGGATGTGATAAACAGTATATAAAATGTAACAAAAACAAAGACAGGTGCACTCTGCAGTCTTACTAAGCCCTTAAACTGGTGTCAAAATTGTGAGATTAGCCAACATGTCCTACGTGAGGACATGTCTGAGCCCAAGCACCGCGCCAAGGTTTCTCAAGTAGCTCGGGACCTAACACTAAACCAACCTGGGCCGAGTGGGCAATACCAGGAGCCAGTGGGCGAAGTACAGGAGAGCAAGGTCCGACTCAAAGCAATCTCCCAGTAACCTCCAGCATGTGACCATGCATACAATGGGAGGAGGCAGAGAGCTTTGATCCCCACCCAAGAATGGCTGATATAGCCCAGGCCTCACATGGGCACCAGAATGCTGCCTGTAGATGGAAATAAAGGCACATTCAGACTAGGAGTTTCTACGCCTCCCAAAAATTCTAAATACAAACTACAAATTGGCATGGTATTAAAAAGCAGGAAGTGCTCAACCACATATGCAGTGGTGCATTTATATCTACGTGAGGACATGTCTGAGCCAGAGCACCATTGTATGCATGGTCACATGCTGGAGGTTACTGGGAGATTGCTTTGAGTCGGACCTTGCGCTCCTGTAATTCGCCCACTGGCTCCTGGTATTGCCCACACGGCCCAGGTAGGTTAAGCGTTAGGTCCCGAGCTACTTGAGAAACCTTGGCGTGGTGCTCGGGCTCAGAAATGTCCTCACGTAGGACATGTTGGCTAATCTCTCAATTTTAACACCAGTTTGAGGGCTTAGTAAGACCGCAGAGTGCACCTGTCTTTGTTTTTGTTATAACATTTTTGTGCAGGGGCTACTATATTACCTATGTTTTACGCTTTTCGATATACAAATCTTGGGGCGTCCGGAATATACTCTCCTATTTTATCTTCCTTTAAAATACTCCAAAATGTGTTTACTACCTTTTTGGAGTATCTTATTTGACCATTGTATGGTACAATAATGGACAGAATCTCCTCTTCGCTTCTTATTTCTTGTTTCAGTTTTTTCTCATGGTTTTTGTCTTCTATTAACATCCTGTCTGTTTAATTCCCCTACTTCTATTTTTTGTTTTATTAGCACCTCTTTGTTATACCCCTTTGATGCAAACTTATTTTGCATATGTTCCGCTTCCTTTTCATATTCCACTACCTAACTACAGTTCCTCTTGATGTGTAAAAATTGGCTTCTAGGTATATTGTCAAGCCATTGGGGCAAATTGCAACTTTCTCTAGAAATAAAGCTGTTGGCATCCGTGGGCTTATTATAAGTTTTTGGATAGATTACTTCTTTTTCAATATAGATAGGTAAATCTAAAAAATTTACCTTCTTCTTACTATAGTTTGGCGTAAATTCTAGATAAAAGTCGTTTTTCTTTAAAAAAAATCCCAAACTGTTTCTTCCCCTCCCTCCCATATAAAGAGCACGTCGTCAATAAGACGCCACCAGAGGATTAGGCCCTCCCGGTGTATGGCTTTATGTTCCCACCACCCCACATATAGATTAGCGAACCCCGGTGTGCGAACCTCGTCCTCATCGCGGTCGCCCACGTCTGGAGATAAAAATTATCCTTATATTTAAAATAATAATTCCTCTCTAAAATGAACATTATACATTCCCCTATAAATTCTATTTGTGGTTTTTGCATCTCACCCTTTTTGTATAAAAAATATTGTGCTGCTTTACATCCTTTTTTATTCTCAATTACGGTGTATAGCGATTTTACATCCAGCGTACCAATTATATACTCCTGTTTCCATTTAATATTCAAAATCTGTAACATATGGTTCATGTCTTTCAGATATGCGGGAAAGGACTGGGCGCGGGGTTGTAGATATTGATCCACATACCTTGACAGAAAACTGGTTAGACAATCTATTCCGGAGACTATAGGTCTCCCCGGGGTTAATATTTTTGTGTATTTTAGGGTTATGGTAAAAAACTGCGATCTTGGGGTGCTTAATATCAATAAACACTGCCTTTTGTTTGTGCAGGAAACCTTGTTTCCTCCCTTTTAAAACCAACTCAGTTCTTTTTTTAAACAATTCGGTAGGATCTCTTTTTAATTGTTTATAAGTTTTTCATCCCTTAATATGTTATGCGCCTCTACTGTGTATTATAGTCATCTCTGTTCAGGATTACTATGCCTCCGCTCTTATCTGCGGGGCGGATAATGATTTTGTTTGTTTTCTTGAATTGCAATAATGGGGTTTCTTTCTATTTTTATGATGTTACTCATATATTTAGGGCTTTTCAGTTTCTTTATTTTTCTTATATCCTTGGTTACCTGATTCATAAAAGTATTAGATGCTGCAGAATATTCCTGTACTGGATGATATTTTGACTTTGGTCTTGAATTGGTGTGTACGTACCCATCTTCTAATTCTATATTACCCTCATTGACCTTATCTTCTTTTTTGAGGGCCAATTTTCGCATACATTTCCTTATTCCTATAAAGGCCTAAAAACGTATTAAACCCTTTCTCAAAATCTGGTCTTCCCCCTTAGTTAGTTTATGTCTACTTAGATTATAGATTTTTTGTCCAATATTTTCATCTTCATTGTCTTTCCCTATCCATTGTTGTTTTTTCTTTTTGGCGAGTTTCCCTCTACTTCCCATTTTGAATTTCCATTTTTTTAATTTTTTTTAAATCCTCGTTCGCTCTTACTGGAATTTAATCCTCCAACACTCCTCCCCCTGCTTCCTCCCATTCGTAGCTATCCTGGGTTAGGGGGTCGTATCGATTCTGGACCTGCACCTTTTGAATAGATTTCTGTCACGGACGGTGTACAGGAAACAAGACAAAGCAACATGCATATATGACTCACTGGATCCAAAGCTAAGGAACCAAAAGGGAGACCCCTGCACAAGACCTAGCACTTTCCCTGGCTGCTCAGCCTATGCAAAGATCCCAAAGTTAGATGGTTGCATATCCACGTACCTCGACTATATAACCCCTGAACACCCTACAATAGTGAGGGGACACGACCACCGGCTCCCTACACCAGACACGGAGGGAGTCAGGGTCACCTGGGATCCAGCAAACAGAAAATAACAGATGAATGTACAGCACTTAACTTTGTAGCAGACTGGGAAACAGGATCAGCATGCACACACACTCCAGGAAGAAGTATAAGCCGCCCAGTAAAGCATTATGGGGAGGAATTTAAAGGGAAGCAATCAGTCCAACTATATGACAGCTGAGAGAGGCTAACGAGATGAGGAACTGAACACCACAACAAGGAAAACTCAAGGAGGAGGTTCTGAAAGGCTTCTGTCAGAGCTTCTCAGCTGTCTGGTTGTGACAATTTCCTTTTTATGATTATTTCTGGAGATAATGGGACAACTGGGCCCTCAATATTACTTCCTTCTTCTTCAGTGAGTGTGGTCAATATAGATGGATTATCTTCCTGTTCACTACAAACCTCCGGTATATATCCTTCCACAATCTGAAAAGAACTACATTTTTTCCATGATTCCATTTTCTCTATTCTGCATATTGATGTTAATTGGCAGGGAATACCTATTACATTTCCTTTGTTTTTTTTTCTGTTTTATTTCTTCCTTCCTTTTATTCTATCGACTAGTGGTTTTATGTTTGGGTGATCTTTTTGGGTGATCTTTTTGGGTGATCTTTTATTTTTCAAATAATTCTCTAATGTCCCTATTTTTTTTTATATCTCTCTAATGTTCCTATTTATTTTTTAGCAGTCTTTGCCTTCTTTTTTTTTTTTTTATTTTTTTATTTTTTTTTTTTTTGGTTTCAAAAAATTTATTGGGCAAAATACAAAACATTTACAATAAATAAGATTTTTACAATCTCTCAATTCTTAGTGACCCAGCTAATTATATATAAACATAAATATATTCAACTCGTCTTTTCATAGCAATTAGAAAACCCTCCCCTCCCTCCCCCCCAATTTGTGGTGCGTCAAAGTAGGACCCCCAAATATGAAACAACCTGACCTCAGCTATTCAAATCCTCCAACCACCCCATATCCTGCTCCACTGATACTCAGTTTCCCTCCGTTTATATATAATTTTCTCATAGTTCTTTACCTTATCAGTTAAGTTTAACCATGTATTTATGTCTGGAGCGGAACGGGCAAACCAGGTCCGACTGATCAAAACTCTAGCCAACATCAGTATTCTGCTCAGGAAAATCTTTTGATACTTGTGATTTTTTAGTTTGGAAAGATCATTAAGAACAAATACTTGTGGTTCAAAAGGAATTCGAATTTTTAGTTTATACATAATACAGTTATTGATACTATTCCAATAATTTATAAGTTCTGGACAAGTCCATATCATATGGAGAAAGTCCGCTCCTACAGTGTCACATTTGGGACAGTTGGACGAATCTCTTAACCCACATTTATTCATCCACAAGGGAGTAATATATAATCTGTGACAAATATAGAATTGTATTAGAACATGGTTGAAGTTCTGGGATAATAAAGATAAATTCCCAAAAATATTCTCCCACCCTTCTATTTGTAAATTCGGACAATCCACCTCCCACGCTTTTTGTCCTGGTGACTGTGTATCACTAAACCGTGTCTTTAGTAATAACTTATATATATTGGAAATTTTTATTCTAGAAGGTGTACCCCCTACCCAATCATTCAGAAAAGATAGATTATCTATATCCAACAGCCGCTTATCATCCAAACTAGATAATACAGATCGCAATTGAAAATACCTAAACCATGAAAGATTTTTTATAGTGTGTGTCATTTCTATAAAAGGTTTAATTTCTCTATCTTTAACTACCTGTGAAATATATAAAATGTTATTCTTCTGCCAAAATGTGTCAGCTGCAATTTCATCCAGCCCTTGTAAATAGAAATTATGCCAAAGAGGCGTAAATATAAGTGAACCCTTAACCTTCAACCATGTCCTAATTGTGGCCCACACTTTCAGGAGTAGTTTTATAGTCTCTCTGTAGCCTTGGTCATAGGTCTTCAATAGCCCAGATTCCAACAAAGTGAAAATATTATTGTGAGCGTGACTAGTTACCAACTTCCCCAGCAGTGCACTGTTCTCTGATTCATAACACATTAGTAACTGGGCTGCAATAAAATACCCCTTAAAGTAGGGGAGATTTAAACCCCCACACTCCACAGATTTATACAAATATTCCAACTTAATTCGAACTCGCTTTCTTCCCCAGATTAAATCATTAATTATTCTTTCCATAAGTTTAAAATGTTTATCTTGTATCCAAATAGGTGTATTCCTAAGCACATAAAGAAATTGTGGTAGTATCACCATTTTAACTAATGAAACTCGATCAGCTCTAGATAGGGCAAGTTTCAGCCAGATTCCTATTTTTGCTCTGATCTTTACCATTATAGGGATCAAATTAAGTTCTAAAAAATTTTCAACTCGAGGCGATATAGTCAAACCCAAGTATTGAAAAGTATCAACAGTATCCAACTGTGTAAAAGGAACCTCTTTCTGTAGCAGGGGGTCTATTGGGAGCAGACTGGTCTTGGCCCAGTTTATAAAAAAAACAGACACCTCTCCAAATAGTTTAACCATTTGAATAATCCTAGGGAGAGTAGTTTCCGTATGATCTATAAAGAACAAAACATCATCTGCATATAATGAAATACGGTCTTGTATTCCTAGTGTCCCAAATCCTTTGACCTGATCATCCTGCCTGATAGCAATCGCAAGGGGTTCGATATACACATCAAATAATAAGGGAGATAATGGGCAACCTTGACGGGTGCCTCTGTTTAAATCAATACTACTACTCAAAATTCCATTAAGGCTCAATTTGGCCCTCGGAGATCTATATAATAACTTAAGAATGCGTATGAACCTTTCTCCAAAGCCCATCCTAGCAAGAACCTTCCAGAGGAAGCGCCACTCCACCCTGTCAAAGGCCTTAGAGGCATCCAATGACAGGATGGAGCGGGCGGTCCCCCCAGGGGCCTGGATATTAGAAAAGAGCCGATGTAGATTATGATGTGTACCCTTATTTTGAATAAAACCGCTCTGGTCCGGATGTACAATGGAGGAAATGACCCTAGAAAGCCTTGTAGCAAGGACCCTCGCAAGAAGCTTTACATCTGCATTGAGCAGAGAAATTGGTCTATAAGATTCTAAATCTAGAGGGTCCTTGCCTTTTTTTGGGATTAATATTATTATAGCCTCCATCATTGAATCTGGTAGTATCCCATCCTTCATTGATTCAGCAAAGACCTCCAACAATCTGGGAAAAATACAGTCCCCATATTTAGTATAGAATTCATATGGAAGCCCGTCTGAACCAGGAGTGGAGTTAGCTGAGCATAGTTTAATAGCTCCCTCAAGTTCTTGCATTGAAACCTCCAATTCTAGTGCTTTTTTTTGCGTCTCAGTAATAGTTGAGAAGTTGATCCTATCTAGATAGGAATCTATCTTATCCTCTGTAATGTTGGAATCAGCTTTGTACAGGTCAAGGAAATAATCAAGAAAGGCCTTCTCCACCAGGCCCTGTCTAGTGACTATCCTACCATCACTCGCTCGAACCTTATCTATATGTTTTTTTGGTTGTTGATTGGAGATTACTCTAGAAAGGAGTTTACCAGGTCGCCCTGACTCTGTAAAGTATTTTTGCCCTTTAAAAAAAAGACTCTGTTGAGCCTTATCCAGTAAAAAGTTAGCATATATTTGGGTGGCTTTTTGCATATTTTCCCTATTCTTCTGCGTCTTATTTATATGGAAGGATTCTGTCGCCAACACTACATCTTTTTCTAGATTTTTCTGTTTTTTAGCATATTCCCTTCTAAGATTCGTAATGTTACTAACCATCAATCCCCTCATATACGCCTTAAAGGTGTCCCATACCACTTGAATTTTTGCTGAGCCATGGTTTATATCCCAAAATCGGCCTATTTCATTTTGAATTATTTCATGTGTCTTTATAACTGATAGCCAATAAGGGTTTAGTCTAAAGGGAGGTTTTGGTGTATATCTTTCCTGAGATAAGCATAGTTCAAGTAATAGCGGAGAGTGATCGGATATTGACCTTGTTTCATATTTCATTCGCTTTATCAATTTCAGATGTTTACTATTTATCAATACAAGATCTATTCTAGACAACGATTTACCTGCATTACTAAAGCATGAAAAAACCCTTTTCCCCTGTCCCAGAGTTTCCCAAGCGTCCTCAAATCCAGCCTCCAGGCAAAACCGTGCAAGGGGAGACCCCTGGACCGGACTGTCCCTCCCAGCACTCATAGAAACCCTGTCACGTATAGGATCGATGACACAGTTAAAATCGCCAATAATCAATGTTGGACATTCTGGCCATTTATCCATGAATAATAAAAGAGAATTGAGAACCGAAAAAGAAAATGGCGGTGGGATATAGACAAAGGCCAAAATACATAGCTTTCCCCCTAACCTACAATATAAAAAGATAAATCTCCCCTGTTGGTCGACAGAGGATGCCTCACAGACGAAATCAATAAGTCTATGTATCAACACCGTGACACCTCTTGAATAATTGGAGAGGGTCGAATGATACGAATGCGCAGCCCATCCCCTGTCGACCACTCTAGTGGTCTCTTCAGTAAGGTGGGTCTCTAACAAGCATACTATTGCTGGTAGATGGGCCTGAGTCAGGTCAAAAACCGCTTGTCTCTTACCTCTTTCCCCCAAACCCCGTATATTCCAAGCAAAAATTCTAATCATCGTCATCAACAATGGTTAAGTGAAGAAACAGGAGAGAGGGAGAAAAGAGAAAAAAGAAGAAAAGTAGTAAACCAAAAAAAAAGGGGAACCACACCTACTTTGACGCACCACAACCCAACCCACCCCCCCCACCCCTCCCCCCCCCCCCCCCACAAGCAATCCACCACATATTGTAGTAGATTTCTTTCCTATGACCAACCCACCCGCACTCCCCCCAACACAGCCATCCCCATTAGGAAGCAGAGAAAAATACATTTAGGGGTATAGGCCCCTTATAGTACTAACTATTCCCGCCAGATCATAACCCAATTACATTATCGATTATTTCGGTAAAGCCAGTCCTCAGCTTCTTCCGGGGTGTCAAAAAAAAGGGTTTTGTCATTAAAAACAATCCGCAATTTGGCTGGGAATATAAGCGAATATTTAATATCTCTTTCTCTTAGCCTCTTTTTAACAATCATAAATGTGCGTCTCTTTTCTTGTATTTCTTTTGAAAAATCGGGAAAAAAAGCCAATCTAACCCCGTTATACATAACTGGTGGGGATTCCCTCGCCCTTCTCAGGAGGACGTCCCTGTCCCCTGTCGTCAATAACTTAGCAAGGACTGTCCGAGGTTGTCTCCCTGGAATTGGTTTTCCCCCTGGGACCCGATGAGCTCTTTCAATCATAAAAAAAGGAGAAAATGAATCTTTCCCAAAGTTCTCAAGAATTAATTTCTGTACAAATTGGGTTGGATTTTTTTCTTCCGCGCCCTCTGGAATCCCAATTATTCTCACATTGTATCTTCGTGACCTATCTTCAAGGTCCACTACCTTTTTCTTCAAGAGATTATATTCAGATTTAAATGTGGAGACTTCCGTTTTTATTTTTTTGGATTCATTCTGTATAAGGGTGACGGAGCTTTCAAGGTTGTGGACTCTATCTCGGATTTTGGACAAATCATCTTTTATTAGACCCACATCAACTTGAATAAACCCCAATTGGGTTGTGACCGCCTGTATTAAATCCCCGTTCTGTTTAACCGCGAGGAGTATTTCTTCTAGCGGAGAAGAGTTATCATTAGGGATTACTTCCCCCATTATACCGTCTTCTTCTTCGGGGTATCTAGCGAGTTTTTGTGTTTCTAACTCAGTTGGCTCTGAGTCATCATTTTTTTTTTTTGAGAAAAATTCCTTTTGTCCGCCCCTGGTATTGACCCTAGGAGACCTCAGGAACTGGTCCAATTTTGTTGGTTCAGGAGTTTTGGACCCGTGTTTCTGGCTTGAGAGATCAGTCGAGCGCCTAGTAGCTTTTGGGGCCATAACTTTTTTCCTGCTTTTTTTTTTTAATTTTTTTTTATAGTTTTTATTTATTTCTCTTTTGTCTTTTCTTTCGCCTTATTCCGCCTCTTTCTCTCCTTTTTAATATATATATCTTTTCTTCTTTGCTCTCCTTCTTTCTCCTTTTTTTTTTTTTTTTTCTTTCCTTTTTTTTTTTTAATTCTCTTTCACTTTTTTTCTTGTTTTTTATCTTTTTTTCCTCCCTTTTTCTTCCACTCCCCTCCTGTTTATTCTTATTTTCTTATCTTCCTTTTTTTATAACTTTTTTCTTCACCTTTTTTTTCTTCCCTTCTTCCCCCTTCGTCCCCCTATTTTTTTTCTTTTTTGTTAAATATATCCGCTCTTCTTTATACTCTTTCTCCTCCTTTAAATTCCTTTTTTTTTTTTTTTTTTTTTTTTTTTTTTCCCCTTCTCTTTTTTTTTTTTAAGATACTGGACAAAAACCAGAGATCCAATACAGAATTAATTGTATCATGGGCTTCATACAGGCCCCCCCGAAGAGTCCAGCAAATTATCGATCTCCACTCAGGGTTAGTTAGATTCACAAACACAGGGAGGTTAATCACCACAGGATCCAGGAGAGGAGAGAGCAAGTCGATAGAGAGTGCAGACACAGGGGAAGGAACAGATCATGCACAATAGCGTGAGGAGAGAAGAAGCAAGGATGATTTGGCAGCGTTCCCAAATATGTATCCTCGGCTTGTCAGCTTGTCCAACAGAGGAGCCACTCACACTAATTAATGATAAAGCCCATTGCGTTTCTGGAAAACTCATGAAACATCCGTTCCCATTCTTCAATTGTTTCACTGTTCCCTATATCACCCGACAATACCTTTTCCACCTTAAGCCCCTTTGGAATTATATCCCATTCAAGGTATTTTTCGAGAGATGTGATTTCCCATAGATCCTTCATTTCCAGGATTAACAGATATTCAAGCTGTTGTAATGTGCTTCTGACAAAGGGGAAATGGTTTTCTTCTTGTCTATTTCTCTGAATATTCCTCTGGGATCCAAAGAGCATTTAGACTCTGTATCCGCTCTTTTCTATCCCACCACAGTTCTGACATGTTTATATGTGCTAATAATCCACTACTATCTGTGCAATCAGCTGCCTGTGTAATTTGCGGTATTCCTAGTAATGTATTTCACACTTCTACACGCTCGTTGAGAAAAAACAGAAACAAGAAATAAGAAGAGAAGAGGAGATTCCGTCCATTATTGTAACATACAATGGTCAAATAAGATACTTCAAAAAGGTAGTAAACAAATGTTGGAGTATTTTAAAGGAAGATAAAATAATAGGAGAGTATATTCGGGACGCCCCGAGATTTGTATATCAAAAAGCACAAAACATAGGAAATATAGTGGCCCCTACACCAAAATGTGCAGCAATATTGAATGAAAAGGTGAAAAATAAAAACCTACCACAAGGCTTCTTTTCGTGTAAAAACTGGGGTGAAAAACATCTCAAGTAAATAAACTATTTCAGATACATATGACATCAGAGATCACATAACATGCAATGGCCGGGGGTGATATATGCAATCGTTTGCCCCTGGAAGAAAACCTATATTGGACGTACGAAGAGACAATTGAAAAAAAGAATTGGCGAACATATATATAATGTTCAGAGAAAGTTTGAAGGGCATCCACTATCTAGGCATTTTATAGATAGACATGAAGGATTTGCACGAACAACATTTTATGGAATAGAGATAGTTAAACAGGATGAACGGGGGGGTGGGGGACTATATTAAATGTATGTCGGGAATGAAACGAAATAGATTTTTAATATGGACACATTAGCACCAAAAGGTTTGAATATGAAAATATAATTATTTGCCTTTGAATAAAGTATAAGCATGGTGAGAAACAATGAAGTGCGGGACATCAAGGGTTAACAGGGTAGGTATAAAAGGATGGTACCGAATAGTGCCAGATTGATTCCCTGACGAAGGACAACGTTTTGTCCGAAACGCGTTAGTAGTTTGGTACTTGCAGTAATCCGTAGCTCAAACTGGGACGTCACTAGTATCGCTCCACGAGAGCGTGAGCTTTTAACTTAATAACAAAGAGCAATGCCGCCGTCCAGGGCGTTCTCCAGCTATAAACAAGATACCGGACCCGACATACACCCTATAACCAAGCCTGCAGAGGAAGCTGAATAGAGACCGCAGAAGAGAAGTTAATGGCAGGGTAATCCTGTTAGATAACGCCGATATAAGTATGTGGACTCTTCCCAGTAGTGATTAACAGGAGTGATTGTAGTGAAGGCAGTGTGCGGTATTTAGTGTTATATATTGTTTGTTATTGTCATATTTTGCAATATTATGTTTTGCTCAGTACACCAACATGAGAGGCATGGTTTGCAGGGACAGGGTTAACCACCTTGTTCCTCCTATCTTGGTAGAAGTGAGCCGAAGTGGAGGAAGGAAGCACTTTTTTTAGCTCCTTCTCCAAGGGACCTGATCCAGTTCTCCTGTGAGAACACTACTCCAGAGAGATTCCTAGAACCGGGATTGCTTCCTTCACAGAAGTTATAGCATGTTAGGCAGAAAACTGCAGCTTTACAGACCCTGCTGCAGGTGAGGGAAAAACTGTTTGGACACCCATCATCTAAATGACATCCTGCCTGTAAAAACAGTGGACACCTATATACACAAGTAACACAACAATGAAGGAGTGCATGACACACCAATGTAAGGAAATGCAAATCAATTTTATTAATGTATCAATAAAATGTACATGATGCATGATATATATAAGTAACTAAGCAGGGACAACCACAGTCCTACATCACCCTATTATCAGCCCAGTCATATAGAGTGTATAGATAATATCTCAATTTTTCAATACAAAGGTAACAATTTATCTAAAAAGATATAATACAGGAGAGAGCATGAGATATATGCAGATAGCGTCTGAGCCCCTCCACTACTAAACGGCAATGCGGCCTGGGTCCAATTCTAACAAGTGAAACTGCCAGGTCATGCACTGAGTGATGAGGCTACATACCTAAGAGGCTGGGACAGACAGCAGGGCAATGGCGCTCCTCGACGCGCGTTTCGCGTGTTGTTCGCTTCCTCAGGAGGAGTGCACTGTAGTTAATGTCCAACCATAGTACAAAAAAAATAGACATAGGCCCCTTTGACACGGGCGAGTATTCCGCGCGGGTGCAATGCGTGATGTGAACGCATTGCACCCGCACTGAATCCGGACCCATTCATTTCTATGGGGCTGTGCATATGAGCTGTGATTTTCACGCATCACTTGTGCGTTGCGTGAAAATCGCAGAATGCTCTATATTCTGCGTTTTTCACGCAACGCAGGCACCATAGAAGTGAATGGGGCCGCGTGAAAATTGCAAGCATGGTTGCTAGGTGACGATCGGGCTGGGGACCCGATCTGTATTATATTCCCTTATAACATGGTTATAAGGGAAAATAATAGCATTCTGAATACAGAATGCAAAGTAAAATAGTGATGGAGGGGTTAAAAATAAAAAAAAATTACCTCACCGAGTCCACTTGATCGCGTAGTTGCGGATCTCTGTCTTCTTCTGTAATATTGAGCTGCCGGCTAAGGACCTGTGGTGACGTCACATCACATGGTCCAATCACATGGTCCCTCACCATGGTGATGAACTATGTGTTTGGACCATGTGATGAGCACAGTGACGTCACCAAAGGCCTTTTGCCAGGTCCTGAAGATAGAACAGAGACCGGCAACTATGGAGCAGGTAAGTTAACTTTTTTTTTTTGTTTAACCCCTCCATCCCTAATTTACTTTGCATTCTGTATTAAGAATGCTATTATTTTCCTTTATAACCATGTTATAAGGGAAAATAATAAAATCTACACCACACCTAACCCAAACCTGAACTTTAAAACGCTTTGCACGCGCGCGGAAAAATCACGCATTTTACTGCAACGCACCCGCATCTTATCGGGGCCTCACACGCCACGCTCGTGTGAAAGAGGCCATAGACTTGAGGGGGTATAAGAGGAGAGAACTACAACTCTCAGTATTATAAGAGGAAAGGACTAAAACTCCCAACATATCCAAGCCATTATTATTGTATATCAGAGGAGGATAAGAGGATAGGACTACAACTTCCATCATGTCCAGGCTGTTATTATTTGATATCAGAGGACTAGTGATGGACGAACATCGGCCAGGATGATTTGTGAACGTGCGTTTGCAGCAGGCCCCATTCACTTTAATGGCAGGCGAACGTGAAAAACCTTCAGGTCATATTTGCAGCCACCAAATACTTAGTAGAAGTGTACAAATAGTCCCACAACATGGACAGTGACATACCAGAGGGGGATCATTGGCAAAAATTCCCACAAAAAATATGTATTTTAATCATGGGCCATTTTTACGCGTCTTAAAGGGAAACTCTCTGGAGCCTAGAATTTTTTTTTTTCCTATCGGTTTGATGTATACAAATGTGCAGCACTCCACGTTTTTGTATCCTGCAGAGTCCATTTAAAAAAATGCATACGTTAACCCAATTTTTTTTTTCTACCATGGAACTGTATGGTGAACGGACACCACTGTACGGCATCAGTCTGAGGCATCTGTTAACGCATACATTTTTGATATACATTAAATGGATGGCCAATATGGGATGTGAACCCAGCCCTAGTGTCAGAATAAGCACTAGTACACAGCGGAGCAGCGTGGCGGAGAGGGAGGCCGCCATGTACTGACAGAGCGCTGCCTGGTCCTGGTGGTCAGGGATGAGGACTGTGTTTCCCAAGGAACATTTTCTTCTGGGAAATACAGGGCACAGTATAATACACTACAATCTATATACTATAAAGATATTATCCCTACCACCGAATAATAATACAATTAGGTGGTCATTTATTATATAGAAATACGCCTATTAGGTGTATTTCTGATACAGATTGTGGTGCAAAGGTCCCTAGCACCGCAATCTGCATATTTTTCCTGCTCATGTCTAAAAAAGGATGGCGTGAGCAGGGAAAGCGATACAGTTATGACCATCAAGTTATTGGATACCACCACCATACATTGACCGGATAGCACCTCTGTACAGTGACCGGATAACACCGCCATACCGTGAGCGGATAAAAGGGTATAAGAGGACACAGTACAGAGAATGACTAGGGGCACTGAACAGGGTGTGGTAAGAGGGCACAATGCAGGGTATAAGTGTGGGTACAGAACGGGGTGAGGGGCACAATACGGGGTGGGGGGCACAGTCACATGACAGTGACATTAGAAAGTCCTTATGGTGAATGCGGTTCATACGCCACCATAATGAGAGGCAGAGAAGTGAGACAGGGGTGTGATTATATGGCTAGAGATAAAAAATAAAAAAAATGTAACTGTCAGCCAATACAGTCCCCAAATATTAGGCAATAGGCATTCACCTGACAGCAAAGAACTTTGGATTTTGTGGCTGGTGGTGCATTAGGCGGTCACAGGATAAATATGTAACTGTCGGCTAGTACAAGCCCCCAAAATTAGGCATTCACCTGACATAAAAGGCCTTTTATACCGCTGTATATACATAAGGCAAGGACCATTCTTTGTTCTGTGTGGTGGCTGATATGTGTGGGCTGGCATGAGGAAACTCAATTACACGTGGTCATCACAGGTGTTGAATTCCTCCGAGATCCATGCCTCATTTATTTTTAAAATGTGAGCTTGCTGGGGGCATAATGGTGGCTAATGAGGCATATGGGGGCTAATGAGATGCACAATGGGGGCTAATTAGAGACACAATGGGGGCTAATTAGACTATTAGAGGCATAATGGGGGCTAATGAGGCATAATGGGGGCTAATGAGGCATATGGGGCTAATGAGGCATATGGGCGCTAATAAGAGGCATAATGGGGGCTAATCAGAGGCATCATGGGGGCTAATTAGAGACACAATGGGGGCTAATGAGGCATATGTGAGCTAATTAGGCATATGGGGCTAATAAGAGGCATAATGTGGGCTAATGAGGCATAATGGCCTATAATGGGGGCTAATGAGGCATCAGGGCTGATATGGGGGCTAATGAGAGGCAAGGGGGCTGATATGGGGGTGATGAGAGGCATAATGGGGGCTAATACGAAGCATAATGGGGGCTAATGAGGCATAAGGGCTTATAATGGGGCTAATAAGGCATAAGGGCTGATATTGGGGGCTAATGAGAGGCATGGGGGCTGATATGGGGGTGATAAGAGGCATAATGGGGGTTAATAAGAGGAATAATGGGGGCTAATGAGGCATAAGGGCTTATAATGGGGGCTAATGAGGCATGGGGGCTGATATGGGGGCTAATGAGAAGCATGGGGGCTGATATGGGGTGATGAGAGGCATCATGGGGCTAATAAGAGGCATAATGGGGGCTAATGAGGCATAAGGGCTTATAATGGGGCTAATGAGGCATAAGGGCTGATATGTGGGCTAATGAGAGGCATGGGGGCTGATATGGGGGTGATAAGAGGCATAATGGGGCTAATAAGAGGAATAATGGGGGCTAATGAGGCATAAGGGCTTATAATGGGGGCTAATGAGGCATAAGGGCTGATATGGGGGCTAATGAGAGGCATGGGGGCTGATATGAAAGTGATGAGAGGCATAATAACAGTGTCATCCACAGATGCCCCCATAACAGTGTGTCTTCCACAGATCCACCATAACAGTGCGCCTGCGCTCTGACGAGAGACAGAAAGAAGGGGAAAGAATCCGTGGAAGCAAGCAGAGGACGGCACAGCAGACGACTGAATAGCTTCTTTTTTAAGTAAATTGTTTTATTATAAATGTATCCCTGCATACCGCAATTCTCTCGTATTTTGTAATCTTATTTATATATACTTATTTTGTTTTTGCCCCCCCATTTTTGACTGTGATATCTTTGTGCCCCCCCTATATATTGTTCTTAGAGTCGCCACTGCTGCACACCCAGTAGTCCAGGGGTTCCTCGCTTCTCAGAGCGTCCACATCGGTCGTTAACCCGATGTAGTCGTACACCTGTCGGTCTAGGCATTCCCTGAGGCTGGATCCGGAGGGCGGCTGTCGATGGGTTGGCTGCAAGAATGACCTCATATCCGAAGTTACCAACACATCTTCAAACCGCTCTCTTTTTGCAGGCGCGGTAGGATTGATACCCGCAACCTGTTTCGCTGTGGGTGAAAATTTCTCTGCCAGTGCCCGCAACAGCAGAATGCAGCATCTCTCACAGCAAAGCCTGGAAATGCTGCATTCTGACAGCCCTCTGTGATGCTGGTAACATGTCCGCCATTTTGTGTTTGTACCGGGGTCTAAGTACGTTGCCACCCAGTACCGGTCCTTGACCATTATGCTTTTTATACGGGGGTCCCTCTTCAAACACTGGAGCATGACGGCTCCCATTTTCACTAAATTGGAAACGGTGGAGCACCCTGGCTCCTGCTCATGACCCAGTAGAATGTCGTCCTCGGTCTCCTCCCCCCCAGCCACGGACAACACCAGGGATCCCCAAAAAGTTTAAAGCCTGCTCTTCTTGCTCCTCCTTCTCCTCCCTCCAGCCACCATCCTCCTCTGACTCCTCTTTAGACTCCTGCTGACTTGCCTCAGATGGAGTTGCCCCCCCTGGGAATTCATCCAGCATTGCGACTTTCTTATCTTCCTGCTCCTACTCCTCGATGGCTTGATCATTGACACAATGCAATGCACGCTCCAGAAAGAAGACGTAAGGTACGATGTCACTGATGGTGCCTAGGCTGCGACTGACCAGTTTGGTTATCTAATCAAATGGCCGCTGATTGCGTTGTGCATGAGCAGCTACTGGCGCAGTAAAAAAAAAACAAGCTCCCCAGAACCTGTCCTGCCGCAGAGTTCGTACAGGTAGTCGTTAACGGCACATTTCTGCTGGAGCAGCCTATAAAGCGTATTCAAGGTGGAGTTCCAGCGCATTGGGCAGTCACAAATCAGACATCTGACAGGCAAGTGGTGTCGCCGCTGAACATCAGCAAGGCGAGCCATGGCTGTGTAAGATCTTCTAAAATGGCCAGAGATTTTCCTGGCCTGCCGCAAGACATCCTGGACCCTGGGGTATTTGGCAACGAATCGCTGCACGACTATATTCAGGACGTGTGCCATGCACGGAACGTGTGTTATTTTGCCATGTTTCAGCGCGCTCAGCAGATTGGCACAGTTTTCACACACCACTTTACCAACTGTTAAATTAAGCGGGGTTAGCCACTGATCGGCCTGTGACCGCAGAGCTGAAAGGAGTGCAGAACCGGTGTGGCTCTTGGCTTCCAGGCACAACAGCCACAGCACAGCATGGCAACGTCTCACCTGGTACGTCGAATAGGTGCTGGGGAGCTTGTGGGGGGCAGCGGAAGAGGCGGTAGCAGTGGAAAAGGAGGACTCAGCCGAGGAGGAGACAGAGGATGGAGTAGGAGGAGGAGAAGAGGCATGCCTGCATGCAATCTGTGGCGGTAACACCAAATCCACATGGGTGCCACGGGTTACATGTTTGACAGTCGTCAGAAGGTTCACCCAGTGGGCAGTAAAAGTTATGTACCTTCTCTGTCCGTGTTTGCTAGACCACGTGTCTGTGGTCAGATGTATCTTGGCACCGACACTGTGTGCTAGAGATATATTAACTTGCCGCTGAACGTGGCCATATAGTTCAGGGATGCCCTTCTGGGAGAAATATTTCCTTCCAGGGACCTTCCATTGCGGTGTGCCAATGGCCACAAATTTTCTAAAGGCCTCCGAGTCCACCAATTTTATATGGCAGTAGTTGGCGGACTACCAGTTCCGACAAGCCAGTGGTCAGCCATTGGGCAGGAGCATTATCCAGCGTCATAATTTTTTTACTCTCAAACATTTGGGCCACGGAAGCCTGCTTTGTGCCAGATGAACGCGACAACGGCACAGGGGAAGGTGGAGTGGAGGACAAATAGGAGGAAAGAGGAGAAGGAGAAAAGGCAGAACGTGGAGCGCCGGGAGTGTGGCTTTGTGGGTTCTGACGGTGTTGCTCCCAATGGGCTCGGTGATGGGAGGCCAGGTGCCTTCTTAAGGTGGTCGTCCCTAGGTGAGTGTTGGGCTTACCGTGACTTATGCATTGACAGCACAGGCTGCAGATGGCAACACTATTATCAGCAGCTGACACCTTAAAAAAGCCAACACTGCGGAGCCATGTGCTGGCGTCCTGGGAGTGCCAGATGTGACCGTGCATGGTGGATGGCTCGCTCCAGATACATTCGCAGTGTGCTTTTTGCCTCCTGTGCACTGCGAGCTCTGCCTGCTTCTCCTCCCTTTCTGCTGCTCCGTCTCTCCCTCTAAACTCCCCTCCTCTTCCTCTTGTGGGCACCCACGAGACTTCCATCGACACGTCATCATCGTCACCTTCACCACCACTGACATTAGAGATCACGGAGTAGGCAGCAACAGCGGGGACCACCCTCCTTGGGCTGATCTGGGTACTGTCATCAGACCGCTGGGTGGCGGCCGTTGCTACCTCCTCTTCCTCATCCGATGCCAAGAATGGCTGTGCATTTGTAAGGTCTGGGAATGGATGGGAAAATAATTCCTCTGACTTGAGTGGAGGGGCCATGATGGTTGTGGTAGTGGTGTCTTTGGGGGTGCACACAGCAGAGAATGAGGAGGGTGTAGAAGTGGAAGGCTGAGTGAGCCACTCAACCAACTCTGGTGCGCCCTTTGAAGTTATCGCGCGCGCCTTCTCCAACTTCCCTTTTAGGCTCCGGCCTGTGAACCTGCCCGACCCATACCATCCCTGCTGAACAGTCTGCCTTTTCCTCTGTCTGTTATTTTCTAAATGACCCTCTGCCTAAGGCCTCATGCACACGACAGTATTTTTTCACGGTCTGCAAAGCGGGGTTCTGTCGTTCCGTGATCCGTGTCCGTTTTTTCTTCCGTGTGTCTTCCTTGATTTTTGGAGGATCACCAGACATGAAGGAAAGTAAAAAAAAAATTCATTTTGGTGTCCGCCTGGCCGTGCGGAGCCTTGACATTGAGTCCCGGAGTTTTCTCCAATCCAATGGTATATTTTAACTTGAAGCGTCCCCATCACCATGGGAACGCCTCTATGTTAGAATATAAATATACCATCGGATTTGAGTTAGATCGTGAAAACTCAGATCCGACAGTATATTCTAACACAGAGGCGTTCCCATAGTGATGTGGACACTTCAAGTTAGAATATACTAAGAACTGTGTACATGACAGCCCCCTGCTGCCTGGCAGCACCCGATCTCTTACAGGGGGCTGTGATCTGCACAATTAACCCCTCAGGTGCCGCACCTTAGGGGTTAATTGTGCGTATAATAGCCCCCTGTAAGAGATCAGGTGCTGCCAGGCAGCAGGGGGCAGACCCCCCTCCCTCCCCAGTTTTAAATTCATTGGTGGCCAGTGCGGCCCCCCTCCCTCCCCAGTATTAAATTCATTGGTGGCCAGTGCGGCCCCCCCTCCCTCCCTCCCCAATATTAAATTCATTGGTGGCCAGTGCGGCCCCCCTCCCTCCCTCCCTCCCCTGTATTAAATTGCTGGATCCCAGGTGACCCTGACTCCCTCCGTATCAAGTGTAGGGAGCCGGTGGTCGTGTCCCCTCACTATTATAGGGTGTTCAGGTGTTATATAGTCGAGGAACGAGGATATGCAATCATCTACCATTGAGATTTTTGCATAGGCTGAGCAGTTAGGGAGAGAGCCAGGTCTGTTGCAGGGCTTACCCTTTGGTTCCTTAGTTTTGGATCCAGTCAGTCGGATCTTCATTTTGTGTCTTCTAGTTTTCTGTACTCCTTCCGTGACATTATAAACCGCCAAAACCGTCTTAAGCATGAATCCGGTTTCACCCTTGATTGACCGCATGCAGGGTCTTTCACTGGAGGTAGCAGATCTCCGGAAAACTGTCTCTCAGTTTGAGGTGACCGTTTCTGCTTGCGTTCATGGAATTTGTTCTGAGCCTAAAATCTCGCTTCCGGATACATTCTCCGGGGGTAGTGAGAATTTTGTTCGTTTTAGAGAGGCTTGCAAACTCCATTTTCGCCTACTTCCCCATTCCTCTGGTGATGAGGAGCGGAGGGTGGGGATCATCATCTCGCTGCTCAGGGATAACGCTCAGTCCTGGGCCTTTTCGCTGTCAGTGGATGAATTTTTTTTAGCCCTGGGTCAGATATATGATGATCCGGATTGTATTGCTCTGGCTGAGTCTAGACTACGTCTTTTATGCCAGGGTAAACAGTCCGCAGAGATATACTGTTCAGAATTTCGAAGATGGGCAGCTGATACTGGTTGGAAAGATGCTGCACTCCGAAGTCAATTTTGCCATGGTCTTTCAGAGGGATTTAAAGATGCATTTGCCTTTCATGAGAGACCTACCTCCTTGGACTCTGCATGTCTCGGGCCGTTCGTATTGACAGGCGTCTTAGAGAGAGAGGAGAGATCACTCCTTCCTGTCATACTCAGTTTGGTTTGCTTGCCTCTGACAATAGAAGATTCAGCTCTCATAGGAAGGTTTGTTTCTGTTGTGGAGGTATAAATTATTTGGCAAATGTTTGTCCCTCTAGGAGATTCAGGCAGTTTTTTGAGAGTAATAAAGAAACAAAAAGAAAAAAATCCTCTAAAAATGTTCCATCTGTTACTATTGGCAAGGTTGATGCGGAAATTGAAGGTTTTCCGTTTGCTTGTAGTTCCGATTTTGTCCTACCTGCCAGGGTGGCGCTAGAGAGCAAGAAAAAAAATTGTGATATTTTTGTAGATAGTGGAGCAGCTGTCAATCTCATTGATAATCAATTTGCTATAACTCATGGTTTCCAGGTATGCACTTTGGGAAAGGAATACCTGTTTTTGCTATTGATTCCGTTCCACTTTCTCAGAAATCGTTAAAGGGCATAGTTCACAATATCCGTTTGATTGTGAGTGATACTCATGTTGAGGATATGTCATGTTTCGTCCTAAGCGGGTTGCCTACTCCTCTAGTGTTGGGGCTACCCTGGCTCACTAAACATAACCCCACCATTGATTGGCAAGCGAGGCAAATAAATGGTTGGAGTGACTTTTGCAGAGAGAATTGCCTCACGACATCTGTTTCTGAGGTTTCTACTAAGACTGTACCATCTTTTCTCTCTGAATTTTCGGATGTGTTTTCTGAGAGTGGTGTTCAGGACTTGCCCCCTCACAGGGAGTACAATTGCCCTATTAATCTCACCCCAGGCGCCAAGCTGCCTAAATCTCGTTTATACAATCTCTCCCAACCTGAAAGGGTCGCTATGCGTGCTTATATCTCTGAGAGTCTGAGAAAGGGACACATACGACCCTCGAAGTCACCTGTTGCCGCAGTTTTTTTCTTTGTTAAGAAAAAAGATGGTTCTTTAAGACCATGTCTGGATTTCAGGGAGCTGAACAGTATCACAATTCGTGACCCTTATCCGCTTCCTCTGATCCCAGACCTGTTTAACCAGATTGTTGGGGCTAAAGTTTTTTCCAAGTTGGATCTAAGAGGAGCATACAACCTGGTCAGGGTCAGAGAAGGAGACGAATGGAAGATGGCCTTTAATACCCCTGAGGGCCATTTTGAGAATTTGGTTATGCCTTTTGGTTTAATGAATGCTCCAGCCGTCTATCAGCATTTTGTGAACAGCATTTTTTATCATTTAATAAGGAAATTTGTATTAGTGTATCTAGATGACATTTTGATTTTTTCTCCTGATTTCAAAACTCATAAGGAACATTTACGTCAGGTCTTGCTCATCCTGCGGGAGAATAAATTGTACGCTAAACTGATAAAATGTGTGTTTGCGGTTCCAGAAATGCAATTTCTGGGGTTTCTTCTCTCCGCTTCTGGTTTTCGCATGGACCCCGAGAAGGTCCGTGCTGTGCTTGAGTGGGAGCTTCCTGAGAATCAGAAGGCGCTGATGCATTTTTTGGGTTTTGCCAATTATTACAGGAAGTTTATTTTGAATTATTCCTCTGTTGTTAAACCACTCACTAATATGACTAGAAAGGGGGTAGACTTTTCCTCGTGGTCGGTAGAGGCGCGTAAGGCCTTTTCTAGTATCAAGGAGAGTTTTGCTTCCGCTCCCATCTTGGTACAACCTGATATTTCTCTGTCCTTCATAGTTGAGGTGGACACTTCTGAGGTGGGTGTGGGTGCGGTCTTGTCTCAGGGTCCCTCTCCTGCCAAATGGCGACCGTGTGCCTTTTTCTTGAAGAAACTCTCCCCTGCAGAGAGAAATTACGATGTGGGAGATAGGGAGTTGTTGGCCATCAAGTTAGCTTTTGAGGAATGGCGCCATTGGCTAGAGGGAGCCAGACACCCTATTACCGTGTTTACTGACCATAAGAGTCTGGCCTACTTGGAGTCAGCCAAGCGTCTGAACCCGAGACAGGCCAGATGGTCTTTGTTCTTTTCAAGGTTTAATTTTGTTGTTACGTTCTGCCCTGGGGTTAAGAATGTGAAGGCGGATGCCCTGTCACGTTGTTTTCCGGGAGGTGGGAATTTTGAAGACCCGGGTCCCATTTTTGCTGAAGGTGTGGTGGTCTCTGCTCTTTATCCTGAATTGGAGGCAGAAGTTCAGGTAGCCCAGTCAGAGGCTCCTGATCTTTGTCCTCCTGGGAGGTTGTTTGTACCTCTCGCTTTAAGACACAAGATTTTTAAGGAGCACCACGATACTGTCCTTGCTGGGCACCCGGGGGCAAGAGCCACAGTGGATCTCATCGCTCAGAGATTCTGGTGGCCGGCGCTTCGTAAGTCGGTTGAGGGTTTTGTGGCAGCCTGCGAGACCTGCGCTCATGCCAAGGTCCCTCATTCACGGCCATCAGGTCCTCTCCTTCCGTTACCCATTCCTTCCCGTCCTTGGACACATCTGTCCATGGACTTCATTATGGACCTGCCTCGTTCCTCGGGGAAGACTGTGAGTCTGGTGGTGGTGGACCGTTTTAGCAAAATGGTGCATTTCATTCCTTTTCCTGGCTTGCCCAATGCTAAGACGCTGGTGCAGGCATTTATTGATCACATTGTCAAATTGCATGGTATCCCTTCAGACATAGTCTCTGATAGGGGCACGCAGTTTGTTTCCAGATTCTGAAAGGCTTTCTGTTCTCGCTTGGGGGTTCGGTTGTCATTCTCTTCTGCTTTCCACCCGCAGTCGAATGGCCAGACAGAGCGCGTCAATCAGAATCTGGAGACATATCTGCGCTGTTGTGGCGGAGAATCAGGAGGATTGGTGTTCTTTTTTGTCCCTTGCTGAGTTTGCTTTAAATAACCGTCGTGAGGAGTCCTCTGATAAGTCACCATTTTTTGGTGCATATGGGTTTCATCCGCAGTTTGGGACATTCTCTGGAGAGGGGTCTTCTGGTTTACCTGATGAGGACAGATTCTCCTCGTCTTTGTCATCTATTTGGCAAAAGATTCAGGATAATCCAAAGAGCATGGGTGAGAGATATAAGCGTGTGGCGGATAAGAGACATGTGCCTGGTCCGGACCTGAATGTTGGTGATCTGGTGTGGTTGTCTACTAAGAATATCAAATTGAAGGTTCCCTCCTGGAAGTTGGGTCCTAAGTTTATTGGGCCTTACGAAATCTTGTCCGTCATCAATCCTGTTGCCTACCGTCTTGATCTTCCTCAGACTTGGAAGATCCATAATGTTTTTCATAAGTCCTTATTAAAACCTTATGTCCAACCCATTGTACCCTCGTCTTTGCCTTCTCCTCCGATTGTGGTTGATGGGAATCTTGAATTTCAGGTCTCTAGGATTGTGGATTCTCCTGTTGTCCGCGGTTCTCTCCAGTACCTCGTTCATTGGGAGGGTTATGGTCCTGAGGAGAGGATGTGGGTCCCAGTGATGGACATTAAGGCCACTCGTCTCATCAGGGATTTCCATAGGTCCCATCCTGAGAAGGTGGGCTCTGAGTGTCTGGAGTACACTCGTAGAAGGAGGGGTACTGTCACCACCAGACATCTGAGAAGCTCTGTCAGACGTTCTTCAGAACCTCCTCCTTGAGGTTCCTTTTGTTTTGCTTTCGTTTTCTCATCTCGTTAGCCTCTCTCAGCTGTCATGTAGTTGCACTGATTGCATCCCTTTAAATTCCTTCCCATACTGCATCACTTTGCGGTTTATACAACTTCCTGGAGTGTGTGCATGCTGGATGCTACTACCGAGTCTTCTACAGATACGTTTTGTTCATTCACTTGTGTTTTCCTGTTTGCTGGATCCCAGGTGACCCTGACTCCCTCCGTATCAAGTGTAGGGAGCCGGTGGTCATGTCCCCTCACTATTATAGGGTGTTCAGGTGTTATACAGTCGAGGAACGAGTATATGCAATCATCTACCATTGAGATTTTTGCATAGGCTGAGCAGTTAGGGAGAGAGCCAGGTCTGTTGCAGGGCTTACCCTTTGGTTCCTTAGTTTTGGATCCAGTCAGTCGGATCTTCATTTTGTGTTGTCACAAAAAGATAGGACATGTTCTATCTTTTTGCGGAACGGAAGTACGGGACAAAACCCCACGGAAGCACTCCATAATGCTTCCGCAGGGTTCCGTTCCGTGCTTCAGTTCCGCACCATTCCGCGTCTCTGGATTTGCGGACCCATTTAAGTGAATGGGTCCGCATCTGTGATGCACAATGCCCACGGAACTGCACCCGTGTATTGCAGATCCGCAAATGCGGTCCGCAATACGGCAACGGGAAGCACACGTTCGTGTGCAGGGGGCCATATATGGCAGGATTTACTGTGTCTTCCCCACAATCACCAGGTCTGAAGCAAAACCAGGTGCAGTAATCACCTGGGGATAAAGGAATCCTCAGAGTGAGAAGGGGTGGGGCTTGCACACTGAAGGCTGGAGTGGGTCTGTGTGGTCTGAGAGACCACTATCCCCCAAGAGACACTGGTGTGGGAGCAGCCTGGAGGCTGCTAGAGGTTGGCTTGGAAAAGCCGCATCTCATCATGGTTGTGAACTGTGTTACACAAGGTGAGACAGACACATTATTAGCTTATTAGTTAAAGCTTGGATAGGCGAGTGTTTATCATAATATTATAGATAATATAATTATAATAAATGCACTGTTTGGACCTGAAACCTGGTGTCCTGAAGCCGTATCTGTGAGGATGATCCCCTGAAAGAAAGCTACCCCTCATAGCGGAAACAGGTATATCGCACCCCTCAATCAGTATTTTGTGGAAGCAGGTGTATCACAGCCCTCAATCAGTATTTGGTGGAATAAGGTATATAGCAATAGCCCCCCCTCAATCAGTATTTAGTGTAAGAAGGTATATAGCACCCCTCAATCAGTATTTGTCGGAAACAGGTATATAGCACCCCTCAATCAGGATTTTGTTGAAGAAGGTATGTAGCACCCCTCAATCAGTATTTGGCAGAAACAGGTATATGGTACCCCTCAATCAGGATTTTGTAGAAGAAGGTATATTGCAGCCGTCAAGCAGTTTTTTGGGGGGGGCAACAGGTATATCACACCCATTGCCATAAGTTACTCCAATAGCGATTGTCCCTCTCTATATAGCTGCGGTATCGCAGCAGAACCGCACACAACTGCTGCACAATACAAATATACCATAATATAATTTCTATGTTAGAAAGTATATTATAAGTATATCACACCCCTCTATGTCACACCTATCAATAGCACATCTATATCAGTCCTTAAAAGGACTTTTGAGGCCCTATTAGCTAGCGCTTGGTGTCCTTAACTGTTCCTGCTCCAAAATGCAACCTCTCCCTACACTGGCAAAACACATAATGTAATATGGCTGCCAGATCGGGTTCTGTTATAGGGTGGGGGTGTGTCCATGTGCTGAAACATCTCAATTGGCTGTCCTGTCCTACCTGATAGTTGTTTCATGAGTCAAATTTCAGCGCTCTCCATATGTTCGCATGATCGGCGAATCGCGAACGAGCAAAGTTCGCTGCGAAATGACCGCCGGGTGAACCGCAAGGCCATCTCTACCGAGGACATTACAGGGATGAGGTATAAGAGGTGAGAACTCCAACTACAGCTGACATCATCACAGGTCTTACCACTTCTACTCTCCACTGCTGAACTCTGCCCCTATCTACACTGATAACATGATGGTGACATCATCACAGGTCCTTCAGCCCTTGCACTGTAGCAAATTATAGGGCCCCCCTTCCGCACATTTTTGGTAATTTATAAATCTCTTCCCTGGCAGAAAATTATTTTAGGTCTCAGAAAGAGGACATGTCTGGGAAAGAAGGTCACCCTATGAATGTTTATTCATTAACCCCTTCCCAACATCTGCCGTTGGGATGTCTGTTCTTTAACCAGTACAGGACCGCTGCACGCAGGATTGCGTCTTTGCGGCGGCCCTGTTATTCCTCCTGGACGCACCGGCGCGTCATCTCGCGAGACGCAAGATTTCCTGTGAACGCGCGCACACAGGCGCGCGCGTTCACAAGATCGGCTGGTAAGCAAATGGATCTACAGCCTGCCAGCGGCGATCGTTCGCTGGCAGGCTGTAGATGCGATTTTTTTTTTTAACCCCTAAAAGGTATATTAGATGCTGTTTTGATAACAGCGTCTAATATACCTGCTACCTGGTCCTCTGGTGGTCCCTTTTACTTGGATCGACCACCAGAGGACACAGGCAGCTCTGTAATAAGTAGCACCAAACACCACTACACTACACCCCCCCTATCACTTATTAACCCCTTATTAATCCCCTGAATACCCCATATAGACTTCCTGATCACCCCCTGTCATTGATTACCTCCCTGGGAGGCTCCATTCAGATGTCTGTATGTGTTTTGCGGATCCGCGGTGTCCGTGTTTTGCGGCTCCATGGATCCGTGGATCCGCAAAACACATACGGACGTCTGAATGGAGCCTTACAGGGGGGTGATCAATGACAGGGGGGTGATCACCCCAAATAGACTCCCTGATCACCCCCCTGTCATTGATCACCCCCCTGTAAGGCTCCATTCAGACATCCGTATGTGTTTTTCAGATCCGATCCATGGATCCGCGGATCCTCAAAACACGTACGGACGTCTGAATGGAGCCTTAGAGGAGGGTGATCACCCCATATAGATTCCCTGATCACCCCCCTGTCATTGATCACCCTCCTGTAAGGCTCCATTCAGATGTCCGTATGTGTTTTATGGATACACGGATCCATGGATCGGATCCGCAAAACACATACGGACGTCTGAATGGAGCCTTACAGGGGGGTGATCACCCCATACAGACTCCCTGATAACCCCCCTGTCATTGATCACCCCCTGTAAGGCTCCACTCAGACGTCCATATGTGTTTTACGGATCCACGGATCCATGTATCGGATCCGCAAAACACATACGGACGTCTGAATGGAGCCTTACAGGGGGGGTGATCAATGACAGGGTGGTGATCACCCCATATAGACTCCCTGATCACCCCCCCTGTCATTGATCACCCCCCTGTAAGGCTCCATTCAGACATTTTTTTGGCACAAAGTCTCATATTCCACTAACTTGTGACAAAAAATAAAATTTCACATGAACTCACCATACCCCTCACGGGATCCAAATGCGTAATTTTTTTTTGACATTTAGATTCCAGACTTCTTCTCACGCTTTAGGGCCCCTAAAATGCCAGGGCAGTATAAATACCCCACATGTGACCCCATTTCGGAAAGAAGACACCCCAAGGTATTCACTGAGGGGCATATTGAGTCCATGAAAGATTGAATTTTTTGTCCCAAGTTAGCGGAATGGGAGACTTTGTGAGGAAAAAAAAAATAAAAATTTCCGCTAACTTGTGCAAAAAAAATAAAAATCTTCTATGAACTCACCATGCCCCTCATTGAATACATTGGGGTGTCTTCTTTCCAAAATGGGGTCACATGTGGGGTATTTATACTGTCCTGACATTTTAGGGGCCCTAAAGCGTGAGAAGAAGTCTGGGATCCAAATGTCTAAAAATGCCCTCCTAAAAGGAATTTGGGCCCCTTTGCGCATCTTGGCTGCAAAAAAGTGTCACACATGTGGTATTGCCGTACTCAGGAGAAGTTGGGCAATGTGTTTTGGGGTGTCATTTTACATGCTAGGTGAGAGAAATATCTCGGCAAAAGACAACTTTTTTCCCATTTTTTTTTATACAAAGTTGTCATTTGACAGAGATATTTCTCTCACCCAGCATGGGCATGTGTAAAAAGACACCCCAAAACACATTGCCCTACTTCTTCCGAGTACGGCGATACCACATGTGTGACACTTTTTTGCAGCCTAGGTGGGCAAAGGGGCCCACATTCCAACGAGCACCTTTAGGATTTCACAGGGCATTTTTTACACATTTTGATTTCAAACTACTTCTCATGCATTAGGGCCCCTAAAATGCCAGGGCAGTATAACTACCCCACAAGTGACCCCATTTTGGAAAGAAGACACCCCAAGGTATTTCGTGATGGCATAGTAAGTTCATGGAAGGTTTTTTTTTGTCACAAGTTAGTGGAATATGAGACTTTGTAAGGAAAATAAAAATCATCATTTTCCGCTAACTTGTGACAAAAAATAAAAAGTTCTATGAACCCACTATGCCCATCAACGAATACCGTAGGGTGTCTACTTTCTGAAATGAGGTCATTTGTGGGGTTTTTCTACTGTCTGGGCATTGTAGAACCTCAGGAAACATGACAGGTGCTCAGAAAGTCAGAGCTGCTTTAAAAAGCGGAAATTCACATTTTTGTACCATAGTTTGTAAACGCTATAACTTTTACCCAAACCATTTTTTTTTTACCCAAAGGCATGTAGAACAATACATTTAGAGAAAAATTTATATAGAAATGTAGGTTTTCTTAAAAAAATTTACAACTGAAATACTGTTATATTTTTGCAAAAATTTCGGTAAATTTCGATTAATAACAAAAAAAGTAAAAATGTCAGCAGCAATGAAATACCACCAAATGAAAGCTCTATTAGTGAGAAGAAAAGGAGGTCAAATTCATTTGGGTGGTAAGTTGAATGACCGAGCAATAAATGGTGAAAGTAGTGTAGTGCAGAATTGTAAAAAGTGGTCTGGTCATAAAGGGTGTTTAAGCTAGGGGGGCTGAGGTGGTTAAAGATGGTGCCCACTCCGGAGCGGAGCGAATGGCATAGTTATCAGGTGCCTACTGTTTCACACAGCAGACACCCGGGGCTGTAATGACAATTGCAGACATTTAAACCCTTCGTGTAGATTTAGTCTTAGATGCCGCGGTCAAATGTGACCACGTCATCTGAAAAGCAAAAAACCTGGAAGCGTGCTCTTTCTGAGCAGAAACACCTCCCCCTGGCTGAGATCGGGGAAGACATTCCATTGCAGTAATAGGCCAGAGCCTGTACTAGACATCTAGGCATATTACTGGTATATTCCAATTCAGGCCTGCAGGTGGCAGCACAATGATTGCATGTTGGGGGCTCAGGGAAAAAAAAGTTTTTAAAAATAGAAAAAAATTGAAAAGTTCAAATCACCCCTTTCCCTAAAATAAAAATAATGAAAAATATATATATCATAGGCATTGCTGCGTCTAAAAATGCCCTTACTATTTAAATGCATTTTTTTAATCCCAGACAGTGAATGGCATAACGGGAAAAAATCTAAATGGTCGATTCGCTGTTTTCTTTATTGCTTCTTCCCCTTCCCCCCAAAAAAATTATATATTTTTTTTAAAATAAGAAATGATGTAAACACACCCAGAATGGTATTAATAAAAACTACAGATCATCCTGCAAAAATGGAGACCTCAGACAGCACCGTGGACGTAACTGTAAAAAAGCTATGGAGGTCAGAATATGGAAGTCAGAGAATTTTTTATTTTGTCCTAAGTTTTTATTTATTTTTATTAAAACACAAGAAAAACAATATAAATGTAGTATCATTGTAGTCATACTGACCCAGAGAATGAATGGAACTGGTCAGTTTTACCACATAGTTAAAACACCGTAAAAAAGCCCCACAAAACATTGATGCAATTTAACTTTTTTTCTACTTCACCACATTTGGATTTTTTTTCCAGCTTCTCACTACATCATATGCCATATTAAATTGTGCCATTATAAAGTGTAACTTGTCTCGCAAAAATAAGCACTTATGTCAAGAGAAAATGTTTTAAGGTGGGGAGTAGAGGTGAGTGAAGTATTCCAAAATTCGATTTGGCTGCATCGCTGAATTAAAAAAAAAATTTGCTTTGTGACAGAATACTTTGTCATAAAACGCATTTCTTTGTAAGTAGTGGGTGCAATCATGCTTTCCTCATCCATTTGCTCACGATGGGCCGCCCGCCGTCACTCTTGATTGAAGATCTGGCGCGAAATCTCGCACGGCCTTTGATGAAGTCATCACATCAGCTGGAGTGGTTACATCATACGTCACCACGCACAGGATTTCATGCGAGATCTTCAAGCAAGATGCCCACGGCTGGCCCTTTGCGAGCAAATGGATAAGGTAAGTATGATTTTTTATTTATTAATTTTTTTACACTATCTCTGGTAAAATCGATTTTGCTTCCACGAAGCATGAGGAAATTTGGCTTCGTGGCAAACCGAATTTATCCTAAAATTCGGATCGACGTCGACTTCGATTCGCTCAAAACTAGTGGGGAGTAAAACGAAAATGCAAAAATAGAAAATAAAATACAATAAAAAAATACAATAAAAATATTGAAAGCAAAATTGTATTACATACAATGAAGCAATTCAGATGGAGAAAGGAACTTTCTCACAGGTGCCCTTTAGGTTTATCTTTCTCAGAAATATTATCCTCTTTGTCGCTGACTCTCTGCACTGTATCTCTGTTTGCTATATCTGGAAGGACATCTAGTGGAGAGATGGAAAATAGACTTGGCAGATAGGAAATCTAAAGTAGTTCAACCTCACAAAAGTCACATTAAAATTGGAAAAATCCTCTTGAAAATGTTACTTTTTATTGTACATTTTTACCCCCTTGAGGACCCTGAGATTTTCCATTTTTGCGTTTTCATTTTTCACTCCCCGCCTTCCCATAGTCTTAACTTTTTTATTTTTCCATTCACATAGCCTTATGAGGGCTTATTTTTGCAGGACAAGTTGTACTTTCTAATGGCACCATTTACAGTTGCATACCATGTAGTAGGAAAAAAAATTCCAAATGGGGTAGAATTGGGAAAAAAACGCAATTCTGATAAAGGTTTTGATTTGATTTTTTTGCACTGTACACTATGCAGTAAAATTGACCTGTTATCTTCATTCACCAGGTCAGTGCAGTTACAACGATACCACACTTGTATAATTTTTCTTGCGTTTTAATGCTGAAAAAAAATTAACCTTTTGAGGAAAAAAAATAATTTTTTATAACCATATTCTGACCCCTATAACTTTTTTGTAGTTATGTGTACGGGGCTGTGTGAGGGCTCATTTTTTGTGGTACGATCTGTTCTTTTCAGTGATAACAATTTGAAGTGTGTGCAACTTTTTGATCACTTTTTATAAAAAAAAATTATTGGGTAGTAGAAGTGACAAAAAATTGCAAATGGTCTGTTTTTATTTTCTTCCTGTTACGCCATTTGCTGTATGCCATTTAATATTGTTATGCATTTTCACACACGACGATGCCCATGATGTTTTTGTTTTTTGTTTTTTTGGTTAAGTATTTTAATTTAAATTTTAAGGAAAGTGGGGTTATTTAGAATTTTTTATATTTTTTATATTTTGTAAACTTTGTTTTCACTTTTTTTTCACTTGGGTGACAATATCTGGCAATCATTAGATTGCTCATTGTGTTCATTGACGGCTATATAGCCATCATTGAAAAACACATAGTGCAACAGCACTCTACAGACTAAATAGAGTACAAAAGTATATTCCATTGCAAATGCTATGCTATGCTAATAACTTAGAGATGCTTAGCAAATACATTTTGTACAAAATCATTTGAGCCCGTCTGCCGCACGCCAAGATGATCTCTATAAGACGGGTCCTAACACTAAAGCTCACCTGTTGGGTGCCACGACAGCGACCATGAAATCCAGGAAGTCGGGCTCAAATGATTTTGTACAAAATGTGTTTTTTTAGATATATATTTGCAGCCACAAGCAACGTGCACCTGCGCATTGGGATGTGCTGACCCCTCCCCCCCTTTGTGTTTGTAGTATTACATAACCATCATTGAACACTTCATTTGGAATATAACAATACAATGCTGCCACCTAGTGACCTGTATTGTTATATTCCTGAAATAGGCACCGAAGCCTGCTTGAGGCTTTGGGCTATTTCAGCAATGTAATAGGTTCCCCGATCTGAGCCGGGGAATGCTGATATCTGAGCGGAAGTGCGCGATTTCCTCTTCCGGACTGATTTGACCACGGCATCTGAAGGGTAAAATGTATGCGATCAGCCTAGCAGAAACCCGGCGGCTATGGCACCCGCTGCACATGCAAACGGACGCCATGTTTAGTGGCCAGACTTATGACCAACATATACGTCAGAGGTCCTTATGGGGTTAATATACGTCTGAAGTGAACAACTGCATTTTTAACACCTTCATGAAATAACTAATCTTAACCTTAAGGTCCAGTAACATTTCCTCCCTCTGTATTCCAGCAGTTGTAAATTTTTTAATCTAAAAATGTTTTTTTTATTATTATTTTTTTTTTTTTGCAGGTTGATTTTTTATTTTTTTTTATGAACAATTCTGGGGTACATATAATGTATTAAATAAGTTTTACTATGTTATTTTTGGGGGGGGGATAAAAACACAGCAATTTTTAACATTATTTTGTGAAATTCACGGCTTTCACATAATATTCCTATTCTTTGGGTCAGTACAAATATGACAAATGTGTATATATATATATATTTCCTCCTGCAGGCTGTCTGCTCTACAACTGCCCCCCTCCTCCTTCAGACTGAAGGCGGGCTGCTTTAGCTGCTCATATTTTGTGATTGGTAGCAGCTATAGATGTGGTCTTATTTTAAAGCTTGCATTTTAAGCTTTCAAATAAGGCCAGAATCACAGCATTATCTCTACTACATCGGGAGATATAGCTGTTAGAAAATGAAAAGGTCGTACAATGGATAGTGGCTGTGCTTGGTATCGCAGCCTAGCCGCATTCACTTATATGAGGCTGAGCTGTGCCTAGGCCATGTGACTGATTATTGTGTCTTTACTGGGCTTGGCAAAGCACCAGCACTCGCAGTAGTGCCACGGCCTTCTCAAACAGATGATCGGCAGGGTCCCGGGTGTCAGATTCCCACCGATCAGATACTAGGGTATGGTCCCTGTATACATAGGGAAAGGTAACAATCTCCCCTCCCCTAACTTTTGGACTTTATATAACCTAGACCAGGAGCCAGCAACCTCAGGCTCTCCAACTACACTGAAACTACAACTCTCAGCCTGTACACTTGCTAAGCTGTTGTTTTTTAGCTCACATACAAGGGAAAGAAGCATGCTGGGAGTTATAGATTCACAACAGCTGGAGTGCCGGAGGTTGCTGACCCCTGTCCTAGACCAAACTGTGGTGATGAGCTATAACCATAGGATGGACTGAACCATTGCTAGGTGCCTTCTCTTAATACACCCGACACCCGGCACCCACACCAATCTCATATTGATGACCTAGCCTAAGCCTGGAAAACCACTTTAAGGGTCCATTCACACGTCAGTATTTTTACCTTTCCAGATAAACGTTCCTTCTTTTTGCGGATCCGTTTTTCAGTACAACCTTCAGTTTTTTTTACTAAAGTGCTTCCGAATCCGTTCCGTGTTTCCGTGATTCTGTTTTTTTTTTCCAAAATAAAAAAGAGGAGGAGGAATAGATGTTGCTAGGGTACCAAAAAAAAAAACAGGTGAAAACAGAGGACATCTTCTAGAACAGGTGCCATTTTATTGTGCTTTTGGTGTAGTAGGAGCTGTATAAGAAATCTCTGCCTTGCTAGCTTAGTTTTCTACAGTTATCTCACCGATCGTCATGTCTGAAGACTTGGATAATGTACCTGGACCATAGTGATCAATCGGTCCACTTCATATGCCATTTTGCAGGAGAGCAGTAGATGACCTGAACTTCTCTCACCACAGGCACTAAGGGCTGGACTTAATTTTTTTTTTTAGTTTCCTGTCAACTGATCAGTTAAAAAACTGATGACATTCGGATGGTTTTGTGCATGTCATCAGTTTTTATGCGGATCCATTGACTTGAATGGACAATGGACCAGAAAAACTGACAGAAAGTAGGACAAGCTTCATTTTTTTTCAGGATCCGCATACTCGAAAATAGGAAAACGGAACGGATTCAGTGATTCGGAAAGCACTATGAATGGTGTCCGCATTTTTGCTGAGGCAATTGAAATTAATGGATCCGAAAAAACGTTCCGATTTAAAACGGAACGGAAACGGAGTATTATAACGGACGTGTGAATGGAGCCTAAACATGATGTCCAGTTGGCTCCTTTAGAGCAGACATGCAGAGCTAATGTCTGTAATCGACGATAACCTATAGCATAGCTATTTAACCCTTTAATTGTGACCACATTGTCTGAGAGGCTTTCGGGAAATTGGCAGCGATCGGGGGTGCAGTTCATTCATTGTGGTAGACTCTGTCCCTCTAAAGCAGGGATACTCAACCTCCAGCTGTTGCAAAACTACAACTCCCTGCATACCCGAATAGCTGTAGGCTGTCCAGGCATGCTGGGAAATGTAGTTTTACAACAGCGCAGGTTGGGCATCCCTGCTCTAAAGGATCCAAGGCTACCACAGCAATAGTTCCTATGTCCATAGTAACATAGTTAAGCTCCCATAGTAATAATTTGTTGCAGTCCATGGTAGAAGCAATCCAACAATTGCATGTTCAAGTCTCCTAAGGAGACTTAATACAGGTCCTTCTAAAAAAATTTGCATATTGTGATAAAGTTCATTATTTTCTGTAATGTACTGATAAACATTAGACTTTCATATATTTTAGATTCATTACACACCAACTGAAGTAGTTCAAGCCTTTTATTGTTTTAATATTGATGATTTTGGCATACAGCTCATGAAAACCCAAATTTCCTATCTCAAAAAATTAGCATATTTCATCCGACCAATAAAATAAAAGTGTTTTTAATACAAATAATTATGTTCAGTTATGCACTCAATACTTGGTCAGGAATCCTTTTGCAGAAATCACTGCTTCAATGCGGCGTGGCATGGAGGCAATCAGCCTGTGGCACTGCTGAGGTGTTATGGAGGCCCAGGATGCTTCAATAGTGGCCTTAAGCTCATCCAGAGTGTTGGGTCTTGCGTCTCTCAACTTTCTCTTCCCAATATCCCACAGATTCTCTATGGGGTTCAGGTCAGGAGAGTTGGCTGGCCAATTGAGCACAGTAATACCATGGTCAGTAAACCATTTACCAGTGGTTTTGGCACTGTGAGCAGGTGCCAGGTCGTGCTGAAAAATGAAATCTTCATCTCCATAAAGCTTTTCAGCAGATGGAAGCATGAAGTGCTCCAAAATCTCCTGATAGCTAGCTGCATTGACCCTGCCCTTGATAAAACACAGTGGACCAACACCAGCAGCTGACATGGCACCCCAGACCATCACTGACTGTGGGTACTTGACACTGGACTTCAGGCATTTTGGCATTTCCCTCTCCCCAGTCTTCCTCCAGACTCTTGATTTCCGAATGACATGCAAAATTTGCTTTCATCCGAAAAAAGTACTTTGGACCACTGAGCAACAGTCCAGTGCTGCTTCTCTGTAGCCCAGGTCAGGCGCTTCTGCCGCTGTTTCTGGTTCAAAAGTGGCTTGACCTGGGGAATGCGGCACCTGTAGCCCATTTCCTGCACACGCCTGTACACGGTGGCTCTGGATGTTTCTACTCCAGACTCAGTCCACTGCTTCCGCAGGTCCCCCAAGGTCTGGAATCGGTCCTTCTCCACCTTTGAATCCGGTCAATCTTCCTCAGGGTCCGGTCACCTCTTCTCGTTGTGCAGCGTTTTCTGCCACACTTTTTACTTCCCACTGAGGTGCCTTGATACAGCACTCTGGGAACAGCCTATTCGTTCAGAAATGTCTTTCTGTGTCTTACCCTCTTGCTTGAGGGTGTCAATGATGGCCTTCTGGACAGCAGTCAGGTCGGCAGTCTTACCCATGATTGCGGTTTTGAGTAATATACCAGGCTGGGAGTTTTTAAAAGCCTCAGGAATCTTTTGCAGGTGTTTAGAGTTAATTAGTTGATTCAGATGACTAGGTTAATAGCTCGTTTAGAGAACCTTTTCATGATATGCTAATTTTTTTAGATAGGAATTTGGGGTTTTCATGAGCTGTATGCCAAAATCATCAATATTAAAACAATAAAAAGGCTTGAACTACTTCAGTTGTGTGTAATGAATCTAAAATATATGAAAGTCTAATGTTTATCAGTACATTACAAAAAATAATGAACTTTATCACAATATGCGAATTTTTTTAGAAGGACCTGTATGTATTAAAAGTAAAAAAAAAAAGATTTTCCAAATATAAAAAAATTGATAAAAATTGAAATCACTCACGTTCCTCATAATAAAAATGAACTCTAAAAAAAATTAAGATAATTTGTCGCCTCCCAAAACACCCATACTATTAAAATATAAATGTATTTATCCCATGCGGTGAACGCTGTAACGGAAGAAAAAAATCAACATGGCCTATTCAGTTTTTTCATTGCTTCACCCCCCAAAAGCAATCAAAAATTCATACACAATCCAAAACAGTATCAATAAAAACTACAGCCCCGTAAAAAACTGAACCCTCAAACAGCTCCATAGAAAAAAAATTTTTTTATATATTTATTTTTTCTGTATAAAAACACAAGAATAGCTATATAAATGTGGTATCGTTGTAATTGTACTCACAGAGAGACTGAAGTTAACAGGTCAGTTATACCACATAGGGAACATCACATAGGGAATGCCACATAGTAAACGCAATTTAAACAAAACCCATAAAAATATGGTAAAATTGTGTTTGTTTGTTTTTCCAATTCTACTCTATTTGGATTTTTTTCCCCCACTACATCATATGCATTATTAAATGGTGCCATTAGAAAGTACAACTTGTCCCACAAAAAGCAAGCCCTAATTTGAACATAAAAATAAAAAAAAGTTATTGTCCAGGGCAGGCAGGGAGTAAAAAATGAAATTGCAAAAAAGGAAAATTGCAGGGTCTCGAAGGGGTTAAATGGGGTTCTATGGGTGGATATCCTACTATATGCATTGAAGCCTTCCATCAAAGGTATACAGCAGCAAATACACAAGATATCTGCCTCCTGCTCTCAGGACTCCCTTTGTGAGCTAGAAAGGAGAGCCTTTTTAACGCCAGTTTCTCACTGGCGTTAAGCTTTTCCGGCAGGCTGTTCCTGGCTGATCCATACTACCGTTTGCACACGTGTGCTGCCGGAAGTCCGCCCGGCCCCATTCACTATAGTGGGGACCGGCAGGAGATCCAGCCTCAGCGCAGCAGCAAACAAAACGGTGCGTGCAACTAGCCTAAGTTTACTTTCTTTATGTTTTTTGTATGAATTGAAATTGTGCATAACATACTTCCTTATAACATATCCTCATGGTCTCATAAGTAAGGATACATTTGTGGTTATCCAAAACATGTAGGTCCGTTTTAATTATCACTTTTGTAGCTGTGAATGGCTTTTTTTAATGTAAACGATATGAAAAGATAAAGCATCTGTTTTTATGGAGAAGAGTGGTGGAAGTATGTTATGCACAAGTGGATAAAATGCTGCAAAGCGTGATGTGTCTTTCATCTTCTGCACTAAGTAGATAGTGTCCTCAATGCAGAGAAATACAGGCAGATAATTATCCATTATGCTGTACCATCAGGAAGGCATCTGATTGGAGAAGACCTACAGCCAATGTCATTAAGAACTATCTTCAGTGTAAAGAAGAACAAGAAGTCCTGGAAGTGATGATGAGGCCTCCACAGAGACCTGATCTCAACATCATTGTGTCTGTCTGGGATTACATGAAGAGACAGAAGGATTTGAGGAAGCCTACGTCCACAGGTCTGTGGTTAGTTCTCCAACATTTTTGGAAAAACCTCCCTGCTGAGTTCCTTTAAAAACTGTGTGCAAGTATTCCTAGAAGAATTGATGCTGTTCTTAAGGTAAAGGATAGTTCACACCAAATATTGATTGGATTTATATTTCTCTTTTGTCCATTCACTTTTTATTTTCTTAATTGATAGAAATAAACTATTACCACTTCTGTTTCTAAAAGCATTCTTACTTTGCTGCATTTTTCCCACACCTGCCTAGAACTTTTTCACAGTACTGTATGTATGAAATATTTTAGCCATAGACCCTGTCCTGTGCAAAGTACAGAAAAAAAGGTTGTATACAATTCTAGTCCACAGTAGTCAAGGTTTCTTATTCAAAACACTACTGCAAAGATGACAGTGGATGGCTGTCAATGGCAGAATTTATTCTACTAAGTGCCTGGAATGGTTCAGGCAGAGACAGTGGTGTGTAATGAAGGTGCCACCTGTGTCTGGATGGTGGACAACTAAACTGTGGGAGCTCCTTGTGCTATTTGGTATGTACGTTTCATGGACATTGATACCTTAACACTGGATAAGTGCAGCAGTCAATGTAGGTAAGCAGGGATACAATGATGGATACCTAAGATGTTCCTAAGGCCACCCCTGCCTAAAAGCAGAGTACCCGTCCTGACAGGGGCAATCCCACTTCTCAGTGGCTAAACCCTGCTTATCCCTAAAGAGACCCTGCAGAAAGAAACCATGACTCTCTTCCCTGACATGTTTTCCCAAATGATAACTGGTTCTTAAGGGGTATTTAATGATACTGACATTTCCGATCAGTGGCACACCTACAGGGGGATCCAGCGGGTCTGGACCCCCCCCTCGAACAACCAGACAATATATATATATTTTTTTATCCTTCAGGGCCGCACCGCCGATCACCACAGGCGGCGCGGCCCTGGATGTAATTGCGGAAGCGGTGGGGGGGGCGGGGGAGGCAGTAGGAGATGAGCGCTTCCATTGTGGAAGCGCTCATCTCCATATCCATCTGTATCACCGTCCTCAGGACAGCAATACAGATGCCTGTGCTGCGGCAGGGGAGGGAGAGGGGTGTCCCTCCCCTGTTCTTCTGATAGGCCGCAGGCACTAATGCCTGCAGCCTATCAGAGGCCGGCTCACGCAGCCTGAGCCGGGCAGCACACAGCAGGGACACAGGCCGGAAGAGGCCTGCTTCACATCGCTGCTGATGGAGGTAAGTATCAGTGTTTTCTTTTTCTTTTTTGGGAGGGGGGGGGGGGAGCTGGCACTATGGGGGCATCTGACAATTCTTACAGCCCAATTTTTTGGGGGGTGGCACTTCTTACTGGCACATTATGGGGGGCACCATGGGGGAGAGGAGCACTATGGGGGCTCTAAAGGGGCTTTTTTTTGTTGACACATTATGGGGGGCACTATAGGGGAGAACAGCACTATGGGGCATCTGGTGGCACTATAGGGGCATTATTTGGGGGGCACCATGGGGGAGAGGAGCACTATGGGGGCTCTAAAGGGGCTTTTTTTTGTTGACACATCATGGGGGGCACTATAGGGGAGAACGGCACTATGAGGCATCTGGTGGCACTATAGGGGCATTATTTGGGGGCACTATGGGGAAGTGGGGGTTCTAAAGGGGACTTTTTTTCTTATTGGCACATGGGGGGCATTATGGCATCTGGTGGCACTAAGGGGGCATTTTTTTACTGGCACATTATGGGAGGCACTATAGGGGAGAGCGGCATTATGGAGGAGTGGAGCACTATTGGGGCATATGGTGGCACTTTGAAGGGGCATTTTTTGCTGACACATTATGGGGGGCACCATGGGGAAGAGGATCACTATGGGGGCATCTGGGGGGTCTAAAGGGGCTTTTTTTTATTGACACATTATGGGGGGGCACTATAGGGGAGAATGGCACTATGAGGCATCTGGTGGCATTATTTGGGGGCACTATGGGGAAGTGGGGCCTCTAAAGGAGCCTTTATTCTTATTGGCACATTATGGGGGGCATTATGGCATCTGGTGGCACTAAGGGGGCATTTTTTACTGGCACATTATGGGAGGCACTATAGGGGAGAGTAGCACTATGGGGCATTATTTGGGGGCACTATGGGGGAGAGGAGCACTATTGGGGCATATGGTGGCACTTAGAAGGGGCATTTTTTACTGGCATATTATGGGGACACTATGGGAAAGGGGGAAGAGGAGCACTATGAGGGCATTTACTGGGGCACCATATAGGGGTATTTTATACTGGCATACATTATGGGGACATTAGCTCAACAGCAGGCACTAAGTGGGGGTATTTCATGTACTGTCATATTGTAGGGAGAATTATTAGTACTAGGAGGTATTATGCGGAGCTTTGCTACTACTGGGGGGCTATGAGGAACATGATTACTAGTATGGGCACTATAGGGGCATTATTACTACTAAGTGTGCTCTGGCAGAAAATTATTTCTATTTTGGGGAGCCCTGTTACTTTGGGGGGCACCCTGCCACAGTATCAGCTTGGCACAATAATTTTTGGGGGATATTATCTTTATACTATTAGTGTCTGGGCGCAGTTATTTTTTTAGAGCATTGTGTGCCAATAATTGTTGAAGGGGGCACTATCTGTGTGGCAGTAGTATTTCCAGGGGGACTGTTTCTGCAGTATAGTATTGGGGGCATAGCGGGCACAGTATTGGGGCACTATCTGTGTGGTAGCAGTATTTCCAGGGGGACTGTTTCTGCAGTATAGTATTGGGGCTGGCAGGAAAGGGTGTTCAGAAGATGTGAAGATGATGGAAATGTGGGAAACTAATGTCTGTTTGTTAATCTCTGCAGAGACGGGAGATGGCTGAAAAATCATCATGGTGGTCTGGTCTGAATGGAGAAGATGAGGAAAGAGAACGTCTACAACAAAGGTGACATCACTGGATGTTAGAGGTATGTGGCGCTATATAGGAGAGGAGATGCTCCGGCTCCTCCCCCTGCCATTTGCAGAAGGAGGATTCAGAGCTGGGTGAGGACGGTCAAGGGGGGCAGCAGGCCACGGGCGGGTGGCAGATGGTGGAGGGAACCACAGGCCTTGAGCAGGATCTGTGGAGGGAGGAGAGCGGAGGAGCTTCCTGGCTGTAGCCTGCTGTTTATTGTATAATGTGAAGCAGGCAGTGCAGCCAGGACAGACCTCCCCCCTCCGTATGATGTGTAGAGACGGGCCTCAACTATAGAATGTCAGCTGTACAGTGTTTGTTGGGAGTGGCCTATTATATGTAGGAGGGGCTTTTAATAATGGGCATGGCCCAAAAAAATTAGCGCGCCGCATTGTTCTTTTCCTGCAGAGCTTTTAGTTTTAGTTTTAAAAATGTTTTTGTTTCATAGACGTATGAGTATACACCGATAGGTCTCATGCACACGACCGTTGTGTGCATCCGTGGCCGTTGTGCCGTTTTCTGTTTTTTTTCACGGACCCATTGACTTTCAATGGGTCCGTGGAAAAATCGGAAAATGCACCGTTTGGCAGCCGCATCCGTGATCCGTTTTTCCTGGCCGTGAAAAAAATATGACCTGTCCTATTTTTTCTACGGCCAACGGTTCAAGGACCCATTCAAGTCAATGGGTCCGTGAAAAAACACGGATGCACACAAGATTGTCATCCGCGTCCGTGATCCGTGTCCGTTTTTTCCTATCATTTCAATGGCAAACTTGACTTAGATTTTTTTTTCATTTTTCATGTCCGTGGATCCTCCAAAAATCAAGGAAGACCCACGGACGAAAAAACGGTCACGGATCACGGACCTACGGACCCCGTTTTTGCGGACCTTAAAAAAAAACGGTTGTGTGCATGAGGCCATAGGCATGACAAAGTTAACAATTTCCAAAGCGTAAATACATCGGCAAGCTTTTACATCAGCCAATATAGTAGAAAAACAGACACCGATATAATCTGTAGTGTTGAGCGCGAATATTCGAAAAGCAAATTTTTTTCGCGAATATCGCAACTTCGCGATTTCGCAAATATTTTGAATATAGTGCTATATATTCGTAAAAACGAATATTCGTTTTTGTTTTGTTTTTTTAACAAAATTACAGTACACATATAATTGATTGTTTCCCAAAGGTCCAAAAGCTCAGATCTTACTCACATTGCCTAGAAAGTGATTGAGGCGCGTATCTTCGTAAGGCGATTTTATTAGCGCACAGGCGAATATCGGCACTTGTCCCAGAACAGAGGCAAAGGGCTTTGCATTCATACATTAGTGAATTGAGTTGCGAATCTTCGTAAGGCGATTTTATTAGCGCACATGCGAATATCTACACTTGTCCCCAGAACAGAGAGGCAAAGGCCTGTGCATTCATATAGTATAGCACCATATTCGCGAATACTTCGAACTTCGTAAAATTCGATTTACGAATATTCGTATTTTTTATTTTAGTTTCCACCTTACAGATTACATTGATCTGTACTCTGTCAACTACTGTCATCACCCCCCACTGTATCTCGATTGATTCACAAAAGTCCAAAAGCTCAGATCTTACTCACATTGCCTAGAAAGTGATTGAGGCGCGAATCTTTGTAAGGCGATTTTATTAGCGCACAGGCGAATATCGGCACTTGTCCCAGAACAGAGGCAAAGGGCTTTGCATTCTTACATTAGTGATTGAATTGAGTTGCGAATCTTCGTAAGGCGATTTCATTAGCGCACATGCGAATTTTGCATCTCATAATATGTATTATGCGATGCGAAAATTCGAATTATCGCATATGCGAAATAATAACGAATTCGAATATTCGCGAATATTTTACGAATATTCGCGAAATTTCGCGAATTCGAATATGGGACATGCCGCTCAACACTAATAATCTGTACATTACAATAACTGGTAAAAACCATGGTTTGGAGAAGGTCTCCAAAAAGAGGGGGGGGGGGGAAGAATAGAGATGTGGGGGGGGGGGGGGGGAGACTGAGGGTAAAGGTTAATTCAATTCCATACTCTTACACTCTATCTCAGCATGCATCTGGTCTTAATCTTCTCCAAGGGACTGCTAGATCATTCAGCAAACCCTCTAAACTTTTTCCACGGACCCCATATATCAATGAAACGTTGAGGCGTCCTAGAATCCCAGTGTGCTATTTGTTCCAATCTATAAATCTGGTCACTTTTCATAAACCAGTGTTGCAATGAAGGGGGATCTGTCTTCCGCCAGTAAACTGCCACTAGGAGACGGGCCGCCGCTAATAATGTTTTACACAAAGTAGAGACTACTTTCGATTTCATATTTGTTAACTCTCCCACCAAACCAAATAAATACAATTTTGGTGACGCGCTTACTGTCACCCTATACACTTTGGATAAAATTTCACAAATCCCTTGCCAATAAGGTTGGATTTTAGGACAAAACCACCAGATATGGCTCTGAGTCCCTATATTTTTCTCACATCTCCAACAGACTGTCCAGCGTTTTGGCACAAGGACAGTATCGGTGTCTTATTGTTCTTTTCGCCTTCTTTAACCGTGTTCCAGAAACATAAATTTGACTGGCACAGAACGTCCCTTACCTGCATTAGTAAAGCATAATTTGGCATCAGCTTCTGAAGCATATTCAGCGCACACCATCTAGTTATTGTATGTTTAGCAATCAAGCTATGTGTAATAAGCATCTTGTTGACCCTTGCCAGATCCATGAATAGTAGAGACCTCAATGGAAGGTTTGACATCGCTTCTTCCACCATTATATCCAGTCGACCCGGAGAAGAGCGTAGCCAATCTAAGCCTCTGGTACAAAGGATCGCCTTATGGTAAGTATAAACGTCCGGTACTCCCATACCCCCTCTCGAGGGTCCTGCAGAGCTTTTAGAATCGCCAAGTAAAAGAATCAGCGCAACACACTACACCCCCCCCCCCCCCGTATTTTTAAATATAAAGGGGGCTTTGAAAAATGGGCAGGCAAAAGAATTAGCACAGCGCACTACACATGCCACATTTATTTGCCTTTCAGACCCCCCTAGACAAAATTCCCGGGTGCTCCCCTGTCTCCGATGAATAGGCACTCCCCACCAAGAAGTTATTTATTAGTGTCCTGAAAAATATGTTGGACTATTATGTTGGACTATTACACAAGCATGTGACTTTTTGAAAGCAGCTGTAAAATCCATTGTACTCAGCGATCAACATAGCAAAGGTGGAAAATGACCAATCTGTAAATGTTGTCCGTGCTGCAAAGGATGAGAGAAAACAATGGAGTCTCTGGAGGTAACAACAGATATTTCCTTCCCGATTCCTACGTATCAATTCCATGGCAAATCCTTGCAGATTATATATTTTTTTTTTTTGCAGATTTTCTCACAAATTTGCCATTGATTTCAGCTTATGCATTGCAGAGGTTGAAATTTGCTGTGAAAGTTCACAGAAAGTTTAGACATGCTGCAGATATTAAAGGGGTTATCCAATCCTATAAAAAGCCCTCAATATGCCGGGCCCCTATACTTAACTGGCTCCCCACTCCCTGCGCTGCTCCTGGTCCATGCACCGCTGCTGCAGCTTTTTTCCATGCATGGATGCATCCAGTGTTGGGGGGGAGCATCCTATTGCAGGCGGGGACCAGCCTCCCGAGTGTCACCTGCAATGCTAGGGAGGTTCATCCTGGTCCCCGCCTGCCATTGGCTGCTCCCCTTCCCCACCGGATGTTTTCATCTACGCATGGGGAGAAGCAGCAGCGGGGGTGTGGGAACCAGGAGTGGCGCAGGGAGAATTCCCCTGATTACTAAATTTATACACACTAGAAATTTTCCTGAATGCCCAAAAGTGTACCATTCCTTAATGTTTCTCTGCAATTCCCAACTGCAGTCCTAGAACAGATAGCCAGTCTGTCTCAGCAGTGTGGTGGGCATCAGAAGTGATATAAACCAAACCACGTGCAGTAAAGTCTAATGCTACAGACGTTACCTTTAGTGACTATGTCTAAGCACGACTTTTAAATGGTCCTCAACCTTCTGCAAAAAATTCACTGCTTCTTTACCCCAGAAGTTAGTTCAGGAGGGAAGTTAGGAAGTTAGAATATAAGAACAGCTCCGGGGAAATTAATTTCCTCATGGCTGCCCATCGAAGAACTTTTCTTTGTTCATGCAATTGCTCAATATCCAGCCTTTGTACCTCCAATTATTCTTTAATGACACCATTAGCATGTAGAAATACATCCTAACTGTCCAATTACCTTTATTTTTTAACACATCTTAAAGGAATTGTCCAGTATTTTGATACTGCTTGCCAATCGTCAGGATAGGATATCAGTATCAAATCGGTAACAGTCGAAAACCAAACTTGCTACCAATCCTCTGTCTAGCAGCAGCACCCGCATCAGAAGTAGGCACCAGAACTACATGGCTCCATTCATTCTATAGTGAACAGAGCTGGTTAAGTGAATTGCAGTAACCAGCTTCAACCACTACACAATGGACGTAACTGTGTAGTTCTGGTTCCTAATTCCAGTGGTGGAGCTACTTCCAAATACTTGATCGGCGGGGTACAGAGTGCCGACCCCAGCCTATCTCAGATTGATTACTTATCCTAAGGCTGAATAGATAATTGCAATCAGACATCAAGATCACTGGTGCACTGTCCATGAGGCGACCCCCTTGCCTCTGATAGAACCATTCTCTGACTGCAGGGGATAGCAACTTTGCTTAGATTTTGCTTGTATTCTCTACAGCAGGGTTGTTCAACTTATTTAAAAAACTCAGATTAGGCAGCATTTGTGATAAAATTAATACGCACCTATTTTCTCTCCATCATAATGTTATCTTCTTGGCTGCATGTTCCTGTATATACCAAACACTGCTGCAGTCAGTCACTGACCTCAGTGGTATACAGCCCATATTGGGGGAACGCAAGCCAAACAAACAAAGTTTGGTTGGGGCGATCAGTGAATTAATTTTGCAACCCCCACCACCACCACACACTTGGACAGACCTGTAAAGGAAAGATTACTTACCTGCTTTGTGGTGCCGGCTCCCTGCTCGTTCTCCTTCAGGCCTTCGATGCTCCTCTGGGCTCTCTTTATGTCAACAGCCAGTTTGACATTGCTGCAGCCAATCATTGGCCGCAATGGAGACCAGATCCCCTTGCATCATGTGACCATTTGACCTCGGCATAGGCTGTCAAAATCTGATCAGCAGTGGTCCAACATCCTGCCTGAAACGACACAGCTCTGTCCTTTGTGTAGCGGATGGAACTGGTTACTGCAGCGCTGTACAATATTCACTTCATTGGAAGAAGCACTGCAGTTACCAGCTCTGTCCACTACACAATGGACAGAAATGTTTCATTCTGGAGCTGACTTTCTGCCCCAGAACTACTGAAGAACAGCTGAAGACCTGCTCAATCATCATAGAGGACCATTAGAGATGAGCGAATTTATGAAAAGTTCGATTCGGCTGATTCGCCGAATTTTACAAAAAAATTTGCTTTGTGACGAATAACTTTGTCACAAACCACATTTTTTTTGTAAGTAACAGGTGCAATGACAGGGAGCAGCAAAAGCGCCACCCCCGTCATTGTACTCCTCATCTGAGTGTAAAAACAGTGTGAAATGAACATTAAAAAAATTAAATCAAACTTACCGCCTCCATTTGCTTGCGATGGGCCGTCCGCCGCCATCTTGCTTGAAGATCTGGAGCGAAAACTTGCGCGGCGCAAGATTACGTCATCACGCCGGTCGGCGTGGTGATGTCATATGTCGGCACAAGATTTCGGCCGGCGTCGCGAGTAAATGGAGGCGGTAAGTATGATTTTTTTATTTTATTTACACTATTTCAGGTTAAATCGATTCGCTGACACGAAGCACGAGGAAATTCGGCTTTGAGGCGAATCGAATTTATCTTGAAATTCTGATCGAATTCCACTTTGTGTGATTCGATTCGCTCATCTCTAAGGACCATCAAAAGACAGCCATTTTTAGGTCTTCAGGACTGTGTGGTTAGGGTGATTGTCTTGTTGGAAGGTAAAATTTTGGCACAGTCTGACCCTAAGTTCACACCTGAGCGTTTTACAGCGCGTTCCTACGCGCTGTAAAACGCTCAACAAGGAGAAACCCTATGGGAATGGTTCTCACCTGGGCGTTTTACAGCACGTACGATCGCGCTGTAAAACGCCCGACGCTCAAACAAGTTCTTGAGCTTTTTTGGGGCGTTTTGTCGTGCGTTCCCGTACATAGATATTCGGGAACGCGCGACAATGTGTGTTCGCCTGTCTCTGTATGCGAGATTGTAAACGCTGGTACAATCGCGCATACAGAGCGCTCGTTTCAGAACGCTCAGGTGCAAACCCAGGGTGAAGTCCAGAGCACTCTGAGTCAGGTTTCAAAAAAGAATATCTCTGAACTTTGCTCCATTCCGTTTTACCTCAACTCTGACCAGTCTCCCTGTCCCAGCCGCTGAAAACCCTCCCCACAGCACGATGTTGCCAACACCATGCTTCAATGTAGAGATGGTATTTGGGCAGGTGATGAGCAGGGTCTAGTTTCCTCCAGACATGACGCTTAGAATTGAGGCCAAAAAGTTCAGTCTTGGTTTAATCAGATCAGAGGATCTTGTTTCACACCGTCTGAGCGTTCTTTAGGAGCTTTTTTGCAAACTCCAGCAGGATTTCATGTGTCTTTTTACTGAGGAAAGGCTTTATTCTGGCCCCTCTGCCATCAAAACTAGATTGGTGGAGTGCTTTAGTGATGGTTGACCTTCTGAAAGTTTCTCCCATCTGCACACAGGATCTTGGGTGACCATTAGGTTTGTCTTTCATGTTGCAAAGGCACTTCAGCCCTGATTACTTAGTTTGGTGGGGTGGCTAGCTCTAGGATAAGTCCTGGTTCTTCCCAGTTGCCAGTGTTCTTGGGATCTTTCAGTGCAGCAGAAAATTTGTGTACCCTTCTCCAGATCTGTGCCTCCACACAATCTTGTCTCTGAGCTCTACAGGCAGTTCTTTCCTCCTCGTGGCTTGATTTTTGCATGTATTATGTATTGTCAGCTGTGAGACTTTATATAGACAGGGCTGTGTCTTACCAAATCATGTCCAATCAACTGAATTTACCACAGGTGGACTCCAATCAAGGTGTAGAAACATCACAGAGATGATCGAGAGAAATGAGAGGCCACAGAGCTAAATTTAAAGTATCATAGTAAAAGGTCTGAATACTTACTGTATGTCAATGTGAAATTTTAGTTTTTCCTTTTTAATAAATTAGAAAACTTCTAAAAAGTGCAGAGTGATTGTGAAAAACAGATTTTTTATTTTTATTTTAGCACAAGGCCACAACATAACAAAATCTGAAAAAGTGAAAGGATCTGAAGACTTTGTGAATGCATTGTAGCTTGAAAACATCTTTAAATAGTTGGGATTTATTAGTTATTTACCCAGGTTTCACTTTATGGTTTACTATATTCTGTAGACACAATTATAAGATGATGGCACGTACAGTATGTTGACTTTAAGTTATGTATTTGCAATGGAGTGCAATGTACTTACCTCTGATAATGGCCAGAGGAAGGATGTCTTTCCCATTTGAGCAAAGAGGCATTAGTAAGGCAAGTTCTTTGCAAAGCAAGACATTTCTTGTTATATCAGCTGTACAGAGAGGTGATTTGTATATCCCAACATTTCCTATTTTTGATGTTTTAGTATACAGGGTATAAAAGGCTTAGGCTAGTTTCAGAGTAGGTTCAGAAGCAAAGCAATATGACAACCACAGAATGAAATATTCTTAGAGCCTGTTCTATGGAAAACCAGTCGTGATGCTGCTTGTTTTCAGTTAGGTCAATATAACAATCAATGGAGCACGCTATGGTCTTAGCACGCTATGGTCTTATGTCACTGTAACCTTATGAAATTTTGGTTTGCACTTAGAAATACTTTGTGCTGTGGTTTTCCAGCATGCTGAATTTTTTGAGACCACAGCATGCTTGTAAGAGGGGTAAATGTTATGTTGTATGTTTATGCTGCTTATTTGTATAAAAAACATCTTTCTTTGCATTGTCATATATATAAAGTGACATGCAGTGTACCTTGAGGGTCCTAGTATCATGGGGTGGTGCACTGAGGTCAATGCAGCAGCACAGTGTTAATAGTAGGGGCAGATAGGAGCTGATACAAAGTGGTGATTTGGTGCCAAGGGGTGAGTACAGATAATCTATGTCTGGTCATATCTCCTAAATTTTAAGAGCCAAGGAGGGACAGTGTGTGTTGCGTGCTGCAAATTATTTTTTACATTAAGCTACGCCTATAACTCCACCCAATGCCTATCTATACAAGCTCAATCCTGCCCAGTCCCCTTTGTGCCCACACACAGTAGTTATGCATCCCTAATATTCCCACACAGTAGTTATGCCTCCTTAGTACCCCCACACAGGATACATACCCCCTTAGTACCACCACACAGGATTCATACCCCCCTAGTACCCTCACACAGGATTGATGCCACCTTAGTGACCTCACACAGTAGTTATGAACTATTAGGGTACCCACACAGTAGTTATGTTCCTTTAGTTCCCCCAAAGAGTAGAATGCCCCCATAGGTTTCATTGAGATGTCACGTAGCAAGGCTAAGGTGAAGTCGCTGGAGCAGACAGTGAACTAACTGAGAGAATTATTGCCCCTTATATAGTGGATTGCGATAATCAAGCCATGGTAAGGAACAGCTTGTGGGGTTCTGTCCTGAATTGCTGTGGGCTGATCTCACTGCCAGCCTGGGGAGCAGTCCGTTCTGAGGGGTCTGTTGGGGGCTGTAAGAGACATAAAAAATCAGAGAAATCAACTGTCCAACGTCCCAGATCTTTTGTTGCCCTGATGACACATCAGCAAAGAGTCAAACCCGAGCTGCCCCTATACATAAAAGACTGTTGAATTGATTGGATGACATTTATCTAAAGGTCCCTTTACATGGGACGACAGAGCAGCAGATAGCCGAGCATTACTTCACAACAATCTGCTGATCGCTGGTGGAGGAGACCGCTGTATTTACATACAGCAATCTCCTCCACAGTACCCAACAAACAAGCATATTGCTCATTCATTGGGTAATTGGCAGCACATATATTCACTAACAAGTTTTCCTATGAACGCTCGTTAGCTATTATCTTTTGGCTTCTCGGCCCGTGTAAAGGGCCCTTCATGTAGCACATCCATCCCTGTACTGTAAAATCTCTGTGCTTATTATTCTTTTAGGCCTCTTGCACACAAACGTTGTGCATCCGTTCCGTGCATTGGGGAGCGCACCCAACGTTCGTGTGCAGCAAGATGCCTTAGTCTGACGTCACTATATTAATTATCCTTTTACGTTGACATCACTGTGTTTATCCCTATACTGTGACATCACTGTGTTGATTATCCATGTACTGTGACATCACTGTGTGCATTATCCCTGTATTGTGACATCACTGTTTAATATCTCTGCACTGTTGACATCGCTGTATTTATTATGCCTGTACTGTGACATCACTGTGTGCATTATCCCTGTATTGTGACATCACTGTTTAATATCTCTGCACTGTGACATCGCTGTATTTATTATGCCTGTACCGTGACATCGCTGTGTGCATTATCCCTGTACTGTGACATCACTGTTTAGTATCCCTGTATTGTGTCATCGCTGTATTTATTATCCCTGTACTGTGACATCACTGTTTATTGTCTCCACACTGTGACATCACTGTGTGTTTTATTATCCATGTACTGTGACATCGCTGTATATATTATCCCTGTACTGTGACATCGCTGTATATATTATCCCTGTACTGTGACATCGCTGTTTATTGTCTCCACACTGTGACATCACTGTGTGTTTTATTATCCCTGTACTGTGACATCGCTGTATATATTATCCCTGTACTGTGACATCACTGTTTACTATTTCCACACTGTGACATCACTGTGTTTATTATTCCTGTACTGTGACATCACAACTGTCACTGTACATCATAAAGACCAACATAATCACAATGTTTTTATGTTCTGAACTGAGAGTGGTTAAGGTAGTGTTAGGCCCCTTTACAATTTTTGCTGTCAGGTCCCTATGGTAACTTGTTACACCCTGTGACCATCAGATGCATACAGACATACAGTATGTCCTATACATCACTCAACTTATCTCTTCTCACACAACTTCCTTCCAATGCACGGAAAAGGACATTTCCTTCTTTTTTTTTTTTTGTCTACAGATACAACATGACTGCTGTACAATTCACAAGGCTCATAATAATGTGAAATAATGTTAACAGAGTGACCCCATACAAAAGTATGCAATATAGTAAAGGAGGTAAATGTAGATGTTTTAGAAACAATTTATGGAATCTTTTTCCAATGGATAGGCGATATGTAGAGATGAGTGCATTTCTTATTTTGAAATTAGTTCACGCTTCGTTTGGTGGCAAAAGCAGAATTGCGTTATGGATTCCGTTATCATGGACCAAAACGCAATTCTATGACGAAATGCATAACTGAATGCCTTTAGAGTCATTCCTTTATTCATTCCGTCATGATAGAAGTCTATAGCCTGCATAACGGATCCGTCCCCTTTCCGTTATGCAGGAGAGGACTCTCCTGCATAATGGAAACAGGACGGATCCGTTTTGCAGCCCATAGACTTCTATTATGACGGAATGAATAACGGAATGACTCTAAAGGCATTCCGTTATGGTCCCTGGTAACAGAATCCATAACGCAATTCTGCTTTTACCACCAAACGAAGCGTGAACTAATTTCAAAATAGGAAATGCGCTCATCTCTAGTGATAAGTATATGACTGATGGGCCTCTGTTGATCATGAGAACAGGGGTCTCTGAGTCTGCAAGTGAATAGAGTAACGGTCATGCATGTGTATTGTGGCCACATTCACCTCTCATAGGTTGATGTGGTTGGACAACCCCTATAAGAGTATGGGAGTCTCTCAAAATAGGGGAGATCTTTTGGCAGAACAGGCAAGTGTCCCACAAAAGGTGATGGCACATTTCAATCTAGGCACTGTACGTACAGTGAAATAGGGGCACCTAAAATTGCCTTGGAAAAAAAAGCTAAAAGTGGCTGTGAGGAATATGGATTAATATTTACTGTCAGCCATGTCCTCACACCCAGCATTTGCTGAAAGATGGCAGAGGAAATCAAACTCTACAGGGGGGCCCTACTTCTAAGCCACAGCCAGATAGCAGAAAACTCTTAGCAGGCCACATTTATTTACATTTCACACCTCCAGTCAGACAGCACGGATCCTGTAGGACCCCCCCCCCCCCCCCAGCAGGAGGTATGAGCCCTTGCCAGGATCAATGATACCTCCCAGACATGTGGGGACCTACATTTCATAAGGAATTATGAATCGCCCGGCCATCGCAGGCGCAAACCGGATACATATTTGTGTCCTGATGGCCACAATGTACATGCCCATGGTCTTTGTTTGAGGGTGGGATGCCAGAGAGTGGAGATATACATATCTCCCCACATAAACCAAATAACGGTATCATGTTTGGACTCTAGTTATAGCCGTAACCCAGGCGGATCAATTGGGCCCGGAACCAACTTCCTGTGACATTCTGGTCTGGGGCTATGAGCCCTAAGGGGTTTTATGGGTCATTTGCTGCCAGCACCAGAGTAGGAGGGATGGACCCTACCCATAGGCGGGGAGGGGAGCGGCCGGCTACAGGTCATAAGCCCATGCAAGCCAGCGGGCGGCGTCTTTTCTGAAGGGGGTCACATTGTGCCAATGTGTTTGGAGAGACCGGGTACCAGCTGACAACACTGCCACACGTGACTGCAGGCAAGGACTATTCCACGATTATACAGCAAAGGAACATTCATCTAACCCGGTAACTGACTTTTGCTCTGCTTAACCCTGTTGTACCTACATAACTTGTATCTGTAACCTCAGACCACTGTATATATTCTCTGTTTATATTGTGTTATATCTAGTGAGCCCTTAAGGCGATTAAATATATAATTTAATCTTGTGCTATCTTGTATCTCGATCACGAATCCCCACGTCCGTGTTTCGGCCTAGTTATAAGCTACCCCGAGTTGGTTTATCACCCTATATAATCCCGGACCGGGCTTATATCAAACGAGAAGCTGGTGGCAGATACTCGGGCTGAGACAGCGCTGTTTTCACTGCGGCAGTGAGAAGGCTCTCTCAGCTTGTTGCCTCTCTGTGCCCGCGTGTACCAAGCTGACCTTACCCGCTTTTGGCAACCCGTGACCATACCGCGTCTCGTGAGCTCGACGTAGGTGAGGTCAAGTGGGCACGAGGCGTGGTATTCGTCACATGGCCCCCATGCAGTAGGCAGGTCCAAATTAAGAGAAGGTGGGGCAACACAAGTAGGCAGGGTCAGCAATACCACAGTGCAGCACTAAATACCATCCCAAGAGAACCAACTACCACAGTGCAGCACATATTACCTCTTCAGAAACTATTTCTCTGTTGTTACCATCGATAGATGCCATGTTCTGTCCTCCACCTCCGTTTGTCACATAAGCATTTTGATTTCCATTATAACATGCTTGTAATGGAAAATAACAGAATTGCTGTAACGGAAACCAAAAGGAACGCTGTCCATTTAAATCCGTCCTAGTATAGTTGAATGATTAATGGAAACCAGCATTCTGTCTGGTTTCCATTATTTTGGTTTCAAAAGTCATTTATTAGAAGTTTTGTGATTCGAAAAGAGTTCAGTAGATCAATACAATACGTATCAATACAGCAATAAGAGGCAAGTATGTTGTGTCAGGAAAAAAAAACATAACAATAAACACAACTTGGATCAATCCTCACCAAAGAAAGACAAGTACAATGAGTGACTGTACAGTTTTACAATTATCTTATCATAGCGTGAAGGTGTACCTAAGGTCCACAGAAAATGTAGATGGCAGCCACAATTCCCAAACCTTCTCAAAAGTAGCTATCGTATCCGACCTGATTGCTGTCAGTCTCTCACAGAGAAGCAACCTGTTAACCATGTCTATAACCGCTTGTTTGCTAAGTGAGGGTGTGCGCCATTTGAAAGCAACGTGAATTCTCGCAGCTAGCAAAATAAATTGCGACAATTTAAATTTGGGTGTGGATAACCCTGAAGGCTTGTCGCCTAATAGGCAGAAAGGGATTGTAGCGGAATAGATGCAGTCCAGGACAGTGGCGATTAGTGAACAAATCTGATCCCAGAAGCGCTTCACCACTGTGCAGCTCCACCAAATGTGTAGCATCATGCCATCCGCATCACACCCTCTAAAACATTTTGGGGAAACCTCAGGATACATAATGTGTAGCCTGGACGGTACCATGTATGTCCTATGCAGGATTTTTATAGAGGTTTCAGCCAACGTGACCTGCCATGAACCTTTCGTAAGCGTTTGGGACCGTTGAAACCATGTGGCGACAGAGGACTCTAAACCCATATCATTTTCCCAAGCTAACATATAAGGAAGTTTTACCCCTTCTGGATGGACCTCAAGAAATCCATATATTCTGGATAGTAGACCCTGCTTATATAGGGAGTACGCGATCATTCTTTCGAAAGGGGCAAAATCTAGCGTTTGGGTTGGCCCAACCAATGACCTTAGAAAGGAGAAAATCCTGTTAACATTAAAATGTTCTCCTACAGGAGGAGAGTGTTTCCCCAAAAAGTCGCTCTTAGATTCTAGTATACCCCTTCGTAAGAATTTATGTAGAGAGCATAGATTCTTGCTAATCCACCAGTGGAAGGACGGGAAATGCAAACCTGGGCGAAACAATGGATTACCAAAAATCGAGGTCAGTGGAGATGGTGAGGATTGTAGCTTAAATTTAAAGCGCACTGACCTCCAGAGTATCAATGAGTAATGCGATAAGAGGGATGTGGTGCGGATGGTCGACGGTAGCGAGGGAACCATCCATATCAAGGCTGTCCAAGTATAGGGTGCCATGTTAGACATCTTTAGAGAGACCCAAAGTGGCAGTTTTTTCTTATCTAAGTATGTTAAAAATAGTTGAGCCAGTCTCGCTGCTCTGTAATATTTCAAGAAGTCTGGGACAGATAAGCCCCCTTGGGACTTGTGTTTACACATAGTGGACTCAGAGATGCGTGGTCTTTTATTAGCCCATATGAATTTCATGACGTCCCTCTGTAGGGATTTTAGATCTGCCGAGGGGACTGGGACTGGGAGGGTCCGAAACAGGTACAGAAGTCTTGGAAGCACTACCATTTTTATTATATGGATCCTGCCAACCCATGACACCGGTAATGAGGCCCAGGATCTCAAATCCTGTCTAATTTTACTGCACATCGAGGGGAAGTTAAATTTGTAAACTAGCTCAGTTTTGGTCGGCAATAGCGTCCCTAGATAGGAAATGCATTGTGGTTTATGCTGGAAGTTAAAATTACATAACAGCTGTTCTGTCTGCTGAGGGGGAACATTACAGAGGAGGAGTTCTGACTTATTATGATTAATTTTAAGACCCGAGACTTCCGAAAAGGTTTTTAGCAGTTGCATTAAATTTGGGAGGGACACTATAGGGTTGGTGACGGACCTCAACAAGTCATCAGCAAATAGGCTCAATTTGTACTCTGTCCCCTCCACAGTCAATCCACTGATGTCAGGGTTGCTCCTAATGTGAATGGCCAAGGGCTCCATTGCCATAGCAAAGAGGGCAGGGGATAAAGGGCAACCCTGTCATGTACCTCTGTGGATCCGTATAGGGGATGGACAAGAGGCAGGAAGTTTAAGGCTCGCTTCAGGGCAAGAGTACAATGAGCCCACCGCTGCCAGAAAAGGGCCAGCTATTCCCATTCTAGTTAGGACTTTGTTCAAATAATCCCAAGTGACCGAGTCGAAGGCCTTTTCTATATCTAACGCCAACAGTAGTAGGGGAGTGTTGCGTTGATTAGCTCCTTGGATGAGGTTCAATACTTTTCTAATATTGTCAGGGGCCTCCCTCCCGGGTATAAACCCCACCTGATCCTTATGTATAAGGTCTGGTAGAATGGTGTTCAACCGCCGGGCCAAAATGGAAGTGAAAATTTTATTATCCAAATTGAGGAGGGATATGGGTCTGTAGTTAGAAGGGTTCAATGGGTCTTTGTTGGGCTTGGGGATAATCGTAATATTGGCTTGCAGAAATTCCGCTGGGGGGGTACAACCTTGTAGGAGGAGGTTGCAGTATTTCGCAATATGAGCGGAGAGTAACGGGGCAAATTTCTTATAATATAAGGCTGAGTACCCATCCGGACCAGGAGCTTTACCTAATTTTAGGCCCTTTATAGTTTCGTCGACCTCCTCCTCGGAGACCGGTCTGCCAAGCGTTGACGAGATTTCCTGCGTCACTCGAGGGACAGGGACTGAAGAGAGAAAGTTCTGTAAATGGGAGTCAAGGGAAAGGGGGGGGGGGGTTGGGAGAGGAATAAAGCTTTTGATAGAAGGAATGAAACACCTGGTGTATAGTGTCCGGGTTAGAAGTAAGATGTCCCGAGGATGTGCGCATCTGGAACACCTGGTTTAACTTCTGTTTAGCCCTAAGCTGAGAGGCTAGCATTTTATCAGGCTTATTGGCATATTTATAGTAATATAAAGCTGTCCAGCATAGTGCTTTTTCAGTATTGTTAGAGAGAATGGTATTCATCTGTAGTTTAGTATCTTTTATAGCTTTCAGCAGGTATATAGAGGGTGACCGTTCATGGGCCCTTACCAGTCTCTCCAGTTTGGCCTCCAAAGCTCTCTGGGCTTCAGTACGTTCGCGCTTCAAACGAGAGGCTAAACTAATAAGTTTCCCCCTCATAAACGCTTTGTGGGTTAGCCACACATTCAGTGGGTCAGAGTCATCCGTAGTATTATCCCTAAAAAAATCACGGATGTCTGTATGCAACTGGTCAAGCAGACCAGGCCGAGTCAACAGTGATTCATTTAGTCTCCAGTTAAAAGCCAGAGAAGTCCGGTCTAAACAAGCTATCTCGGTTAATACCATGTCATGATCAGACCATGAGGAGGGGATATGTCTAGAGTAGGAAACAAGAGGGAGAAGAATCACGGAGGTGAAGATCATGTCAATGCGTGTATATAGCTGGTGTATGGGCGAGTAGTAAGTGTAACTCCTTTGTGACCCATTATGTTCCCTCCACATATCTGCCAAGCTTAACAATTCTAAAACCTTGCGGATTCTAATATCGTGTGAACGTGGACGCGGTTGAGTGAGGGGGGGGGGGGATGAACGGTCCAGGACAGAATTAATAGTAAAATTAAAGTCCCCACACCATATGATCTTATGATACGTGAGGGATTCAACAGTAGAGCCTATTTCACTAAAAAATGAGATTGAGTCTTCATTGGGCGCATATACATTAACTAGACATAAGGTTTCTTCCTGATATGTACCTATTAAAATGACAAACCTCCCGTTAGGGTCAAGGATCGACTGTGTGACTGACATGGGAAAGGAATTCTTTAGTAACGTTATTACACCCCTACTTTTTGATTGGAAGGTAGATGAGAAGAACCTAGAGTACTGTGGGTGGAAAAATTTCGGGTGGGACCCAGGTGTGTAGTGAGACTCCTGAAGGCAGAGAACGTCTGGTTTGTGTTTCAAGTAAACAGCAAATGCTTTCTAGGCGAGTTTAAACCCCGCACATTATGAGATAGAACTTTATACATGGTCCGTATAATTAAAGGGGATCAGATGTGTGCTAAAGGGAGTGACTTTCTCTGACTCAGGGGCCCCCGCCCTCCTCTCCACGCTTACCATCAAGACCTCATCGATAATATGATATGGTTGATCGACAAAACAAAAACCAAAAAGCAAAACATAACAGTACAACTAGTGCATGAATGGCATAGTAGAACATTGACTGACTCGGGTCAGTTAACAACGACGGGTTGGATGAGGGGAAACCTCGCCCAAAAATGGCGCGAATCTCCGTCTCTATCAACCCTCTCAAGTGAGGCAACATGAAAGTCCACAAGGCCAAATCCCTGGTGTAGGACTCCAGTATAGGGAGAAAAAACATGAATACAACTGTTGAGAGAAACCCATTGCGGTTAGGTTTCAACAAAAAAGCAAGTAGGACTGTTGAGAAAGTCAAGGGCATAAGAAAACAGGAACAATTGCGTCCCTTAATGACAGAATTACAGTAAGTTTGATTCCTCAGGAAATCAAGTCACCTTGATCTTTGCAGTTCAGGTTCTGGGCGACCGGCTCATGGTACCGGATGACGGAACCACTTTGGTCCAGACTCTAGCTGGTCTTTGAGGCTTGGGGGCAGGCTCTGGCCCATCTCTTTGATCATGCGGTATGCCTGCACGCTGTAAGGTCTCCAGGCCTTCTGATAGCGAACGGACCACATGGGTCCGAGAGTTGAGCTAAAAGGACAGCGCAAAGGGGAAGCCCCATCTGTATTTGACTTGCGCCTTCTGTAATGCTTGGGTAACCGGCCACATCTCGCGGCGGAGAGTGGATGGCGCCAAATCCGCATAAAGATGTACAGACGAAGGCAGGCCTGGTAACTCAGGGATGTTTCTGGCAGCCGCCAGGATCAGGTCCCTGACCTCAAGGTGGTGAAATTTCAGGATAACATCCCTAGGCAAGTCATTTAACCGCGGCTTGCCCAAGGCCCTATGGACTCTGTCCATTTTCAGGCGGCTTTGATCCTCCTGTGGAAGGAGGGCGGAGAATAGCGCTGCCATGGTGGAAGGTAAGTCCAAATATAATTCGGGGAGACCCCTCACCCGGAGGTTTCCTCTACGGGATCGATTTTCAAGGTCCTCTATCTTGGACTCGAGCGCTTCTAATTGCGCTGTGTGCGCATCAATGTCCACTCTGTCTGCCCCCAGAGCGTCTGCGAAATCGTCAGTCCAGGACTCCAAGTCCGAGACCCGCTGCCCCAGATCTTGAATCTGGCGTGTGAACTCCGCCACCGCTTGAGAAAGTTCTGTGCGGAACAGCGTGGCTATATTAGTAAAGAGCTCCGTCTGACCTGGTTGCTGGTCTCGAGGCTCCAGCAGGGAGCCGCTAGCAGTGGAGGAGGCGGGGCTAGATGGAGCTGGAGAGGGATCCGCCATTGCTGTTCGCCCAGCACTCCTGAAGAATTCCGGTAAAGTCTGTGAGGGAGCCGGTGTATTCGCCGTTCTTGCCTTCCCTCTGTTACGGGACATTCTCAGACTGCTTGTGGAGCCGGTATGACGTTGCTTATGTAGGGATTACAACAACCTGCGGCACGGAGCTCAGAGAAGCATGTCTTCCTCCTCAGGCTTCGCGCATGCGCCCCCCTGGTTTCCATTATTTTGGACAGAAAAAAAAAGTACTGCAGACAGGGTGGTCAATATTCAGGAAACAGGCAGAAGTCGGTATACGGACAGACAAACAAATACAACAAATCTTTCACACTCCTGTCTTAACCACCTCAGCTCCCCTAGCTTAAACACCCTTAATGACCAGACCACTTTTTACAATTCTGCACTACACTACTTTCACCGTTTATTGCTCGGTCATACAACTTACCACCCAATTTTACCTCCTTTTCTTCTCACTAAAAGAGCTTTAATTTGGTGGTATTTCATTGCTGCTGACATTTTTACTTTTTTTGTTGTTAATCGAAATTCAACTACATTTTTGCAAAAAAATGAAATTTTTCACTTTCAGTTGTAAAATAAAAAATAAAAAAACGAATGCCCTGGCATTTTAGGGGCCCAAATGCGTGCGAAGTAGTTGGAAATCAAAATGTGTAAAAAATGGCCTGTGAAATCCAAAAGGTGCTCTTTGGAATGTGGGCCCCTTTGCCCACCTATGCTGCAAAAAAGTGTCACACATCTGGTATCGCCCTTACTCAGAAGAAGTAGGGGAATGTGTTTTGGGGTGTCTTTTTACATATACCCATGCTGGGTGAGAGAAATATCTCGGCAAAAGACAACTTTTCCCATTTTTTTTATACAAAGTTGGCATTTGACCAAGATATTTAGCTCACCCATCTGAGCTGTCACAACCCGATCTCCAGACTGGGCGGTGAAAGGGGGAACTACTGGTGCGGCTGAAGTTGGGGGTTGCCAATCAGGGTTTTCCAACACCTCAGGGACTCTAGGGCCTCTACGGGCCTGTCTGTGCGGTGGCTGCGACGGGGGAACTACTGCACGTGCCACCGTACCAGCTTCAACTGCCTTTCTGGTGCTCGCCACTTCACCATGTTCTACGGCAGTGCTGGTACTAGGTCCAGGATGGGCTGCGCTGCTGGTGTATGTCTCACCACGTAATCTGACAGCGCCAGCCCCACTCTGCTGTCCTTGAAGCGGATCCTGCGCAACCTGTGGTCTAGCGACAGATCATGCAGAGTGTTGTGACCCCAGATCCTGAAGAGCGTTGTGATCTAAGATCCTGAAGAGCATCTCAGATCCAGCAGAGAGTTGTGACCTCTCAGATCTGGCAGAGCGTTGTGACCTCTCAGATCTGGCAGAGCTTTGTGAATATAGCGCATATTTTAGTCACTCATTTATGTCTCATTTATGTCACTTGACATCTTTTACCCCTACATTCATCACTCATTACAAGCAATGTACACCCTTCATAAATATATATATATATATATATATATATATATACAGTACAGACCAAAAGTTTGGACACACCTTCTCATTCAAAGAGTTATCGTTATTTTCATGACTATGAAAATTGTAGATTCACACTGAAGGCATCAAAACTATGCATTAACACATGTGGAATTATATACATAACAAAAAAAGTGTGAAACAACTGAAAATATGTCATATTCTAGGTTCTTCAAAGTAGCCACCTTTTGCTTTGATTACTGCTTTGCACACTCTTGGCATTCTCTTGATGAGCTTCAAGTGGTAGTCACCTGAAATGGTCTTCCAACAGTCTTAAAGGAGTTCCCGGAGATGCTTAGCAGTTGTTGGCCCTTTTGCCTTCACTCTGTGGTCCAGCTCACCCCAAACCATCTCAATTGGGTTCATTGTCCTGTTGAAAAATAAATGATGGTCCAACCCGGATGGAATAGCATGCCGCTGCAAGATGCTGTGGTAGCCATGCTGGTTCAGTATGCCTTCAATTCTGAATAAATCCCCAACAGTGTCACCAGAAAAGCTCCCCCACACCATCACACCTCCTCCTCCATGCTTCACAGTGGGAACCAGGCATGTAGAGTCCATCCGTTCACCTTTTCTGCGTCGCACAAAGACACGGTGGTTCTCAAATTTGGACTCATCAGACCAAAGCACAGATTTCCACTGGTCTAATGTCCATTCCTTGTGTTCTTTAGCCCAAACAAGTCTCTTCTGCTTGTTGCCTGTCCTTAGCAGTGGTTTCCTAGCAGATATTCTACCATGAAGGCCTGATTCACACAGTCTCCTCTTAACAGTTGTTCTAGAGATGTGTCTGCTGCTAGAACTCTGTGTGGCATTGACCTGGTCTCTAATCCGAGCTGCTGTTAACCTGCGATTTCTGAGGCTGGTGACTCGGATAAACTTATCCTCCGCAGCAGAGGTGACTCTTGGTCTTCCTTTCCTGGGGCGGTCTGCATGTGAGCCAGTTTCTTTGTAGCTCTTGATGGTTTTTGTGACTGCACTTGCGGACACTTTCAAAGTTTTCCCAATTTTTCGGACTGACTGACCTTCATTTCTGAAAGTAATGATGGCCACTCGTTTTTCTTTACTTAGCTGCTTTTTTCTTGCCATAATACAAATACATAAACAGTCTATTCAGTAGGACTATCAGCTGTGTATCCACCTGACTTCTCCACAACGCAACTGATGGTCCCAACCCCATTTATAAGGCAAGAAATTGCACTTATTAAAGGGGTTTTCTCAAGACGCGGTTTTGTACTTACCTGCTCCCGGCGCGCCGTCCACTTCCTGGTTTCGGCAGGGGGCGGGCTCCATCTTCATTGATGTCTTCTCCCGGCCGGCCGCGCGCTGAACTGAACGCGCACGCCGAGTCCGCGCATGCGCCCTGGTGACTTCTTCCTGGCCAGTATAGTATACTTGCCAGTAAGAAGTCACCAGGGCGCATGCGCGGACTCTGCGTGCGCATTCAGTACAGCGCGTGGTCGGCCGGGAGAAGAAAAGAAGACGTCTGCGCACGCGCGGCCACCGCAATTCCTGAGAAGAGCGGTGGCCGTAACCAGGGGAGACAGAAGACAACAGTCAGGTAAGTATAGGTTTATTTTTTTCTAAGGGGTGGGGATTTGTTAATTAAATATATTTAGAAAAATGATCACTGTTAAATCATTAACAGATTTAACAGTGATCATTAAGATGATAATACCCCTTTAAACCTGACAGGGCACACCTGTGAACTGAAAACCATTTTAGGTGACTACCTCTTGAAGCTCATCAAGAGAATGCCAAGAGTGTGCAAAGCAGTAATCAAAGCAAAAGGTGGCTACTTTGAAGAACCTAGAATATGACATATTTTCAGTTGTTTCACACTTTTTTGTTATGTATATAATTCCACATGTGTTAATTCATAGTTTTGATGCCTTCAGTGTGACTCTACAATTTTCATAGTCATGAAAATAAAGAAAACTCTTTAAATGAGAAGGTGTGTCCAAACTTTTGGTCTGTACTGTATATATATATATATATATATATATATATATTATTGTACAACAATTGAGAAAAGTAGGGTCTGCACTTGAGAGAACCACAATATTTATCATATACCGGGTGATTTTTTTATTTTGCTCACTTGCAGCAGCTCTTTATCCTAATCGGATAGTATACAATGGCTATATTACCGTATATCGGTGTACCATGGGGTCCTTGATTTTGCTTACTTGTTGCAGTTCCTAATCGGATAATATACAGTGGCTATATTATATTAGTTTGCCCAGCTCCAATTGGTTCACTCACATATATTGGGATTTTATTATATCTTATGTATGTGTAGTCTATTTGGTCATCTATTTTGTTTTGATTTTACCTATGTACGTTTTTTTATAATTCCAAGACACCATTTTCAAATAATACACTTTATATTTGCCTATAGATAATACCGCTGAGGAAGGTCCTGTTGGACCGAAACATCTGGTGTATGATAAATATTGTGGTTCTCTCAAGGCCATTTGCAAATGCCTGGATCCGATATTTGGATGTTATTTTTCCATAATAAACTGACACTTTAATTGCATTACTCAATTTGAATGTTGCAACTACAACTCCCAGCACGTATACTTTCTCTGCTCCTATCAGAACTACTATAGAAATGGAGTATGCTGGGAATTGTAGTTGCACAATAGCTGGACTGCCGAAGGTTGCTGACCCCTGTTCTAGTGTTTCTAGTGCTCTGGTCCCCTGACTGCAGCAGCCAGTACCTCTGTGCAGACCAAAGTTCTGCAATGCAGATCAGCCAGCTGCTGCTAAAGTACCCTGAATATTACAGAGGCTTCCTGCAGCCTCCCTGGTGTGAGTCTGATGACTGGTAAGTTTCTCAGTGTGTCTGGATGGACTCACCAGTTCACCCTGGATTCAACTGCTGCATTATGCAGGAGAACAATCCTATGTGCCATGCTTCTTCAGCTTCCTCTATGCTTACAGGACACAATGAGGGGAATAGATAGATAAATAGATAGTGTGGGGATTCGCTCTGGTAGGCATATTAGCGGACACAGTACAGAGGCAAAAACAAAGTCTTTAACTTAAACAGTTCAATGTTTATTCACACATAAACAAAATGACAGTTTGCCGTCTTGGTGTTCATTCACACCATGGGAAGTCCACAGAACAAAAAACATTCACCTTGTCAGCTGTTTTGTTAGCAGTCGTCCACACCAGGCTTTAGGGGCCTGCTTCCCACCAATGCGGCTCTCAGCCCTTTAGCATGGCACACATCGTTAGATCTCAAAACACAGAGACTCCACAGCTTTCCTGTCAGTTGGAGGATAATCCACACCACCTGACAGTGCTGCCTGTGCTTTTATATCCCAAACCAAGAGCCGGCCTGGAGCATGGGGAGAAGCGACCCACCCAGCACTTTGTCTACTCCCAGTAACAGCCGTCCCGGATCGGCTTTGCAGTCATACTAAACAGCAAACAGTGTCAATCAGCACTAGCTGCCGCTGACACTTGAAACTACCAGCTCTTACATCAGGAACCTTGGTGACACATACCGTCCGTCCATAGAAAGATAGATTGTGTCCTGCTGGATGTTAATGTTGTGATTTACTGTAATGTTAACTATGCACTATGTATTGCAGAAGGCTATGTGTATGGGTAGAAAATAGTTAACTGGCAGTAATTGGTATTAGTTGTTAGGTAGTGGGCTGGCTCCACCCCTGGTTATTGAGTCTTCTGGTAAGCAAACCAGAGATAAGATCTGTTTTATGTGTGCTGCTGCCAAGTAGGCCAACATGGAAGAGCCAGAAGCCATGTCCAGGGAGACACCATTCCTGTGAGTTAGAGCTGCCAGAAAAACAACTTTGCTAAGAACCAACCTCTGAGGGAAAGAAGCACTGAATTATTACAGAAGGTTGAGGACTATAAGGGGACAATGTCTGGACAAAGTCAGTAAAGGTAATGCACCCATAAAGCTTTAGACTTTACTGCCTGTGGTTTGGGTTTTATTGTTTCTGTCGCCCGTCACACTACATAGACGGACTAGCCCTCCGATCTAAGACTGCACCTCTCAGTTGGGCATTGCAGAGAAATATTGAAAGTGATTGCATGCCTT